>NC_061489.1:3198697-3224887 GCF_022539355.2 Hippoglossus stenolepis
TGTGTGCAGAAGTGTATAATCACTTCCCTTAGTCGTCAACTGTGGACATTATTTCAAGACAATTGTGGGTAGAGTAACTACAAGACAAATTGAAAAACAAGCAATCACAATAGCGTCCAATCTCAGTTGGATGTTAATAGGGACACTGGAAACATTAACACCATGTGTAAATGTAATTAGATTCAAATCTTATCTATTCAACTGCTTCAGATCGCTTTCCCTCTCTGTTGCTACTTTATTGCTTCAACCTCTTCTCATTCAACCCCTGTCTTTGTCACTTCTTTTACTTTAGTTCAGCGGCTAAATTCATTGGCTATGTGAAAGGACAGAAATGTTCGGAGGGGAGATTTATTTCTGTGCCATGGTACCTGTAGGACATAAGCCAAGACACAGAGCTCTTTCAATGACTGCTTCCCATTATTCTCTCTTTTCATTTGTACTCCAATCTTTAATCATGTCTAACATCTCTGCCACCTCCTTTTTGATTTCAATAAACCCTGTTTCCTCCTCGCTTGATTTCCTCCAGCTTGATTTTCCTTTCTTTGTTGAATTTATTTTGCATCAAATGGAGAGACAAACATCACGCAACATTAACTCAGATGAATGCCAACACAGAAACACAACAAAGGACACAATGGGGTACATGGTGATCATAGACTCAGCAGGCAACCGGTAAATGGGCATCAGTGGATTATTAATCAAAATAATAATCAGTCATGAAGAGACTCATGAGCTGTGTCAAAACACCAAAACAACCCCTAGAATGGCGTTTTATATTTTCTTCTCGGTCATAGCTATTACCTTTCCCTGCTCATCTGATCAATTTAAGAGTATTCTTTTCTCACTTGAAATTCCATGGCACTTAAAGCTCTTCCCCAAGTGGTAGAAAGAGAGTAAAATGTCTGTTTTGAGGGACTTTGTTGCCCAGAATTCCTGCAACACATCCCCATCAAAGCCTGATGGGTCAGCCAAAATGAACAAAAGAAGGAAATCCCCACAGACCAACCCACAAAGGGTCGTAGGATCAGGGGATCCTCCTCTACCATAAACCTAACAGAAATAAATCCACCAAAAACTGAACTACCGGACCCATCAGGAAAGGAAAATAAAAGACTCCGCACACAACGTCTCTATGCTGTTCAGTCTGCTGCTGCAACAGAGATTTTTACTAAAAACCTTTTATTTACATATTTTCATTGTTACAAACTGTAGGTCTCAATATAAAGTGCTGATGCAAATAAAATATTAAAAATACATCAGTTAAAAAGTTTGGAAAGTCTAGCCCCCACTGCCATTGCTTCCTGCCCTTCTCTATCCTTTTTTTTCTGCTTATGTAAATTGCCAGTTTTGCTTCACCTGAGAGGATTAAATTTGTTGTAGCCAGCTCCCATGATAAAAACCTTCTCAGTAAAAATTACGTTAAAAAGACTGAAAACCATTGTTAAAAGAGAGAAGAGACGTAAAAACGCGATACAGTCTCACGCAGATCTCAAAATGGGCAATTGTTAAGAACTGTGGGATTAAGAACAGAAATAAAAGCGTTGGAAGCAACGGCACCGTGTAAAATCCTCCACTGTGGGTTGGGTCCGTTTTCTCCCCACCTCTGTAACCACACGGTGGGGGGCCTGTTGCTCAGTCCGGACTGGTGGATGCTCTTCACACAGTTCCTGTAGAGCAGTGGTCGCCAACCCGTCGATCGCGATCTACCGGTCGATCTTGCAGTCTTCACTGTCGATCTCCGAACTCTCTGGACTTACTGTCTGCGTCGCGCCGCAGATCAGCTGTGTGTCGGTTGTCTGTTGTTCACACGGCAGCGTGTCGGTTACCGGCGGCGGATCTGCGGGTTTGTCTCCTGCATTGCCTTCGAAACAAGTCGATTCATGTACTAAACTAAACACCAGGACTCTGAAGACGCGCACCTCCCGGTCTGTCGATAACAATCAAAGCCCCGTGAGATCAAATTAATGGATTCAGAAAGTGAAATGCTGGAGTGCTTTTACTTTGAAATGGGTTCGGAAAGTGTTGTAAATACATTTGTGTCATAGACAGATAAACATTGTGGTTCACAGAAGAATAAACAGAGAAAATGATATTTCACCTGAGTTTTAATTGTTATCTTTTGAACTTATGACACAAACATGCATTTTAAAATGTTAAATCCACTTTCTGTATGCGTTTCAAAATAAAAGCACTCCAGCGTTTCTGTTGACGGAATCCAATCTTTTGTTTAAAAAGTTTTTTTTATTGTGAAATATTTGCAGGAGCGGAAGACGCACGGCTTCATACTGTATAGTACTTGTATTAATTTGAGTACAAGGGACTTCTTTCATACAAAGAAATAGTCATTTATGACCATATTCAAGGCAAAGCCCATTGAACACATTGTGCTGCAGGAGCTCCTCTGCAGAACATGTTGTTGAACTGAAGCTAAATATTGTGCACTGAACAGATGCTGTAAATATGAATTGATATAAATGTGAATTTAGTGCATTGAATAGATAAAGTTGCACAACTGCCTTTCTTTGTGTATATTTATGATCGTACATTCAGCCTTTAACAGAAATTGCATCAATATGACCCTCCTAAGTGGGTGTCTTGGAAGATATCAGGGTGGTAGATCTTGGCTTACGTTTGGAATTAAAAAGTGATCTTGGGCTCAAAGGTTGGTGATCACTGCTGTAGTGTCTTTTTTAGCTCTGTGTAGGGTCAGTTTGTGTTTGTTTGCTACAGTGAGTAGGGGGCCGGTCTTCTCTCCCAGCCCACTACCTCTCTACTCAAACATACAGTTTGAGTAGAGAGGTAATGTGACAGCTCATCCAGCAAAGGACAGAGAATGTGACAGGGCCCATGGAGTCGAGTTGTGCAGAAAAAAGACAAGCTTAAGCTCGAGCTTGCAAAAAGTTGGAATTTTTTCACCTTCATTCAAACTGCTTGCAATGTGAAATAGGAAGGCTTTATTTGTACTGATGAACCCACAGTGAATTATCACAAAACCTCTGCAGTTTTTTGTTTTTTTTTAAACACGTAGCTTTATTATCTTTACAATAGAAACAATACAGTCCAACAACATTGTTGCCAGGCATCACATCAATGGTGGGCCCAGTTAGGGTCATTTGAGTTTCACTGAGGAAATCATCCATATGAGACTATTGATGTCTGACCAACTCTGACTGTCCTCAACCTTGTAAACAATATACCACTGAAATAGTGAGACATTTCCCTCTGTGGTTGGAGACCAAAAGGGTGCTAAAACAGTGACTAGACTACAAACAAAATGGTAATACAAATTGTCTCTTAAATGTTAGCAAGAGCATATCAATTACTCCAGGGCTAATAAATTGTTTCATGTGCAAGGGAAGAATTTTGTGGAGATATCTGTAATTTTGTGTTGGTTGACAAGTTGCCACTATATACTTTGACTGTACAGAAAAACATGTTAAAGTCTGTAATTTTTGCTCTTAAATTATCATATTTATAATGAGTGGCACATTAATATAGTAGTTTGTACACAAAGATATTTCCCAGTCCAAATCCAAGCTGTCGAATCCCCATGTCTGTGTGGATTTTCTCCAGGTACTCAGACATGCAGATTGGAGTTAGGTTAATTGGAGAATCGGACCATTGGCCTTGCAATGCACTGGCAACGTGTGCAGGGTGTACCCCAATGTCAGCTGGGACTGGCTCCAGCCCCATTAGTTAAATATCAATACATTACATTTTGGAATCAAACCCTAAATGTTTGGTAAATTGTCAATTTCAGTTAATGTTGAAAGAGACAGCACTTTTTGCGTGTAAGGGAGTGGGTGGCCTTGTTGTACACACAAAGACTCTCTACTGCACAGGAAAGTTATTAACTTTGAGTGGATGCGGCACTAAAATACATTATTTCCATGACCTTGGGCCAGGGTGATTTATCAACTTTGGAAGTTACTGTAGGTTAGCTAATTTAGCATGGATAGATGCAGAGTTTTGTAATGATGTGCCCTGAGGCATCATTCCCGTTGCCTGGTTTGCTGAGGCATCAAAGTGGCTATAACAGGCAGATTTTCCAGGTCAGGGGGCCCAGAGGAAAGGTCTGAGGCAAAACAGACACTCTGCTCTCTGACATTCGTGTAAAATCACCTAAAAGGGAAGACACTCAAAGACATGTAGAAAAAAAGATAGTAATTGGCACAGGCTCTATGAAATAATAAGGGTTAAAGTTTATGGTGTCATTGGAAAGGAACCTGACGCTCACATTCCCTTTTCCCAGCACAACCATTGTCTTGTCTTGACACAGGAAAATAATGTTGCTTTAGCATGCATAAAGATGAATTGTTTTTCATTTTCAACCAAATGGTTTCAGGGAGACTTTGAACAACTCAGTATGAATCTCACACGGATAAGTATGATAACACATCAGTGACTGCTGTAATTTAATTTCGAAGGAGTGGACTTGATTTCGGCAGATGCCCAATATTAAAAGACTCATTAGGGTTAAAAGATTTGGATCAGGACATGGCTCATAAATACTTTGTCTATGTTATAGCAGACTTTAGGCAATGGGTGTGTGTAGGGGGGCAGGTTGTGCTGCAAAAGGAGGTTGTGAAGGAGGCCTTAGTACAGGTATTTCTCCATCATGCCCTGAAACAGCTTTGAGGCACTGCTATCATTAATCATGTTGAGGAGTACGGGCATAGATGTATACAAAGATGGGCTCACCCTCTTTTGGTTGTGAGCTTCTGCAGATCCTGCCTGTTGTTCTCATTCAAATTCTTTGTATTGTCACCTATAGTAGAAGATTTAACCTGTAACCTCGGTCTGTGGCTCATACTTTTAAGGAATTGGGCCTTGGAACTTTTTGAACAGTGCAAAGTTGAGGACAGCATGAGAATCTTGAATTTTGATTCATGTTTAATTTTGTCAGGATTCAGCTAAAAGCACCCAAATGCAGACATTAGGCTTGAACTTGTCAAAATGTATTTATTCAAAACATAACAGGACTCCAGTGGCAGACAAACAGCAAAGAAGCATGGGTTGAATAGATACATGAATACACAACTGAACTGAAACATAAGGAAAACATGTAGGCTACAAACAGAGAAAGTGACAATGGGAAGCACAGATACTTTATACACAAAGGAGGAGGCAGTGATAATTGAACACAGGTGAAGCACATTAGAAACAGGTGCAGACCATAGACTGTATATATAAATGGACGTAGGGTCCGTGACATCACCCGTTGGTTTCTGAAGAGTGAAAATGAGGCCAGTAGTAGGCGTTCACCCGGCGCCATCTTGCCGGTGCTGACTCCTCCTAGTTCCTGGCTAATCAATAAATGGGCAAAGAGGAGGAGCGCGAGTGAAGGCTGACAGCTGAGCCACGCCCGCAGAGCTCAACGTTACCTGGTTAGCTCAGGCTAAGGAGCTAGGTTACATGCTAGCGCCGGCAGTGTTGTTGCTTCAGGATGGTCGATCTTTACAACAAACTCACTAGAGGTAAGTAACCTTGAAACTACACAACAACAAAACCTATTGCTTTATCTATTATCATAATCATATGCTTACATGCCTCAAGTGGTTTTTAATATGTAATTGTTATAAAAGTTACTGTTTATTTAACACGTGTAATGAACAGATTGAAGCAAATTAACTACACTACTACAGAGTCGTGTGTTTGTGTACTTGATTTTAATTTAATAAGTTAATATCAATATTCTACATGTGTAAGTTGCATGTGATAGCAACTATATGTTTCACAAATGTTCTGATACATGCTGGTATAACCACCATTACTATTGCCACCTTGTTTATTTAGCCTGTTATGGAATTTACAGTGAATTAGACAGTTTAGATATGATTATAATCTCCACACACCACTGTTGTAAACAGTTCTCATATTTATTATATAATTATGTTTTCACACTGAGAGAAGTGGAGAGACTTGATGTGGACTGTTATCAACAGCTCTGTGAGAGATTATCACCTTGAATATTACAGATGAGGTAGAAAGACATTTTATCTATTTGTACAATGTTTTATTTCTTTCAGTACATTACATTTCATTTAGCTGATGCTTTTATCCAAAGCGACTTACAATATGTGCATTTAACCATGAGGGTACAAACCCAGAGCCCAGTACATCGGTTCTGCTTCCACCTGCTGAACACAGAATAAACTGTAAGAACCAGTCTTTGCTGGAACATACACAACATAAAACATCCTTTTATAGTAGTTTCTTCTTTTCATTAGATGAAGCACTGCAGCACCTGATGTCCTCAGCATCCACTGTGGCAGCAGCAACATGGTGGAGATCGGCAGCTTCAGGCTGGTCAACATGAGGACGACCTGCACCAGCTTCCTCTGCACAACACTTCATGTTTTCCTCCCTTAGCAATGACTCCCAACTCTAAACAGTTGCAGGCCATCTTTAGTTAAGTGTCATGGATAATAGAGTTAATTTCTATATTCATTATGGTTGGTTAAAAAATGAACACTTATCAGAACAATGTTTATCTTTTACTTTCTGATTTGATACACTTTAGATAAAAACCCAGTGTTTTATTTTTCTTCTTTGCCATAAGAGACAGAACACAGTCAGCACAGCTGTGTCCTTCAGGCTCGTCCGTCACTAATAAAATGACAGGAAACATAAAAGTATGGCATTATTGTAGAGGAAGTGTTACTTATGAACAAAGTTTGTATCCTTATTTTCTGTGGATATTCAACTATGTATTTGAATATGGTTTTGGATTAAACAGTGCACTACCAAGACAATGAATGTACAGTATGGAGTTCTTCCACATTAATAGTATTGCATATATAACACATTATGTATTATGTGCAATACTTTGCTTTGATTGTTTGTAAGTTATGAAAACAGGTCTGTACCTGGAGTCAGTGTTGAAGTGATGACTGTGTTCAGTCTGGTTGGATTCCAGTTGTGTCTCATGTTGACATCCACAGGTGCAGGCTGTCTGAGTCACCTAGAGGAACATTCAACACAAATACAGATACGTAAAGTCATACATGTGCCAGGTTAACTCCTTAACAGACTTTTACATGGTAAAAATAAAAGTTTATTACTTCAAAGTTCATCAGATCATAATCATTTCAGCTTAGGAAATAGGTGGTGGACATCAGCCTCAGGTTCTCTATGTGAATGTCTATTCTAGTAAAGTTACACTTCCTATATTTTATTTATGTGACAAAAATACATTATTCTGCATGTCCACTTATTTAACACAATAATTCAGTAAAGTCTGCCTAAGATTAACGATGTAAAACTGAATGTAGCCGACCGGTTTAGTTTTCACTGTAACACGTTACAACACCAATACTCTGAATAAAGAGCTTTAGGAGACGTAATGCTACTTTAAACAGCTGCTCTTAAAATGCAGATGTGACTTTAAATACTCACGTTTCAGTTGATCACAGTAAATCTGTTTCTGCAGAATAATAATCTGTGTAACGTAGTCAAGTCAAATGGGTTGGCGAGTGAAACAACTTTACATAACATTAGATATCTTACGTGGTGGAGCTTATTCTCCAAACACACAGTCGCCTGTCTCAGTTTAAAAGATTCATAACGCTTCTCTGCTGGGTGGACCGGTTCATGTCGGTTCAATAACTCCCGTACGGTCCCGTTAGCATCGCCATTACTGCTGGTATCTTGCCTGCAGGCTAGTGGAGCTAAACTAACAAGCCAGGTACAGAGACACCGATACCTGCTCATCACTACTAACACATAAATAAAATACTATACTTTACTTACCACAGAAACGGGATCGCAGACGTCTTTAGCTTCTCCGTCAGGAGAACAAGCCGAACATCAAACCGTATTATTCATCCGATATGTGAGTGAAAACCTCTCCACAGACTCGGGTTGTGTTCAGTGAGGGGGGTTAGCCTGTTAGCTCAGGTGAAGCTGAGCAGGCAACAGGCTAGGAGCTGGAGTCGCGAGCTAACGGTGACGTCACCTGTCCATCAAGTGATAATTATTCATAATATAATTTAAACGGGTGAGTTAGAAAAAAATTCACCCCCCTCAGAGTTGTCATGAAGGAAGAACTTAGTGATTGAGACTAAAACCGTTTTTTGAACCAGGCTGTAAACAGGTTTAATTCTGCTCTAAAGCCGGGCTTTTTAACATGGGAGTCAATGGGAATTGACTCTTTCTTGGAGCCAGCCTCAAGTGGCCACCCAGTGAACTGCAGCTTTTTGCACTTCCGTATTGGCCTCATCGCTCAGCCTGGTGTAACAGGCCAAATTAACCCCCGCCCAGATTAAACTGGGATAAACTGTCCTAGGCCAAACTATACCCGGGGGTGTAAAATAGCCTAGGCCATACTATACCCCTCCAGTCTTAGAAGTTTAAGTTTCAGGACGTAGTGATATTTGTGGAAGTCTAATATTGTTTCTGTTTTTCTGGTTGAAGTAATAAAAGTCTATGTTTTAGAGTTTTAAGATTTAAGTCAGTTAGCTTTCTCACTTAACTTACCTGACAAAGCTGAACCCCCAATAAAATGTTGAAAAATTAAGTAATTATTGTGTATATCACTCAACACTACTGATATCATGGGGGTATAATCTGGCCTGAGGGGTATGAATTGGCCTAGGCCATAATATACCCGGGGTATAATCTAGCCTAGGCCCCTTTAACCCCAGGTATAGTCTGGACTGGGGGTATACTATGGCCTGTTACACCGGGATGTTGCCCCTTGGTGCAGACGATCACAAGGGCAGGAAACAGGTCAAAGATAGGAAGTTAAGCAAGAGAGAAGAAGTTTCAAAATAAAACGATTAACTCAAGAGTGCAAACAACTAACCAACACAGAACACGAATCCAAACACAAGCAAAACGTCCATAACATAGAAGCAATTTTATGTTTGTCTTGATCCTTTTGTTATGTTGGCACTGAGGGTTATAAAACACAACAACACTTTGCAAAACACAAAGACATTACAGAAAACACATTTAGGATTGATTGTGATTCATTGTAAATGTAATCAAAAGACATGGTGTTCAAGGTAACATTCAACCAGAATGCTAATACTTATAGAGTGTTGTTTTAATGGTTATTTGCTGATGAGATGATGCATATTGTTCAGATCGATGTTTGCTGCCTTTTTTTCTACAACATGATCGGCTACCAGCTGCCTACCTCGAATGAGTGTTTTCTGTGGCTAAGTAACATGTTCTCTGCATGGTGCTGTGAATAAACCAGACACAGCAGGGGCCATAGGATAGAGTTTGTCCTACATAGAGCTGCAGTTGTGCTAGAGGTTCGTCCTCAGCTTTTCATTCCAGTGTTCAGTGTTGGCTATTTATTCCTGTAGATCATTCACTGGGACCCTATTAACAATGACTAATAAACACACACACACACACACACAGAACACTAATGAATCCTATCAACCATGCAGTTTTGCAGGTTTAACTCCACAGGACAGATACATACATGGTGGGTAAATCCCTTTACACAGACACCGACCCCAGCCCACACACCATCAAATATTAAACACTTCATATAAAAGGAACTAAATGCAAGCCCACACTGTTCCCATATATTTACATGCTTTCACACTTCATGTCCAAACTTCCATAATACAAGGTGACTTGCCTCCAATCACAGCTTTTCAGGCCTACAAGTTTGTTTTATCATTATTTCATCATTTATTATCATATTTTAAGGCACATAGTGATTTGAATACAATGCAGTACTAATATATCAACAGTAATACAACTCTGGGAAAGCTTTATGCAGATAGCAAGGGAGAGCAGTGGAGACACGTTTACTTTTGTTGTTTTTCAGTCTATATAATATTTTTAATCCCTACAAAAAACTGAAAAAGGGTTTTATTTATATCCCCTCTTCCCAGTCTTTAGGTACTCTTTCGGGAAACATGTTACAATGAGCGTGCCTACAATGACAGCACAATATCTCTTAAGAAGGCAGGTTTTGTTTTAATCAGCCGTTAATGTCAATGTTCTTGTCTTGTGGAAAAAGTCACAGATCCCAAATCATTATAATAATATTAATTACAAATGCTAGTTGAAAAAAACATGGTCAAAGATCCCTGCTGTCCCTCACAGAAAAAACATATGAACTTCACATGTGCAAAAAGCATATAACCACGTGAAATTCATGGTCTCAGTAAGCTAATCATGGATAAATCCCCAAAAAAGAAAAGTTTCGGAGGAAAATAGAGAGTTTAATTCTGCGTGAACAGATTAATTTGCTTTCACTGCCAACGATGCTGGCTTACCTGTATGCTTATATGTGGCGAGGAATTAGCAAACAACGAAAAATGTAATGTTGAAAGACATTTCCAGAACAAGCACACAGCCTTTGCTGGAAAGTACCAAGCTGGAGATGAGCGAAAAAGCATAGTTCTGTGTTTAATTTATTTCAAAGTAGGCCTACACATGCCAATGTATTTTGTTCTCCTCTTCATAAGAGTTTGGTGTTTTTCTTTGTTGTAACAGGTAAAAATAGCAATAAAATGGCAACAGTTTTCTTTATTGTCGTTCTATAATTGCAGTTATGCTGACTTTTAATCATTTGAGTGACTTGATCAACCAACTGCACAAGCTGTTTAAAGACCGTGGTTGTTATGCCAGCTACGAGTCTGTGCCCATTTCCTTTGATCTGTCAATTCCAGTGAACGTCCTGGACAAGCAGCTGATGTTGAGATCCCAGAAATTGCTACAGCTGTACCTCAACCAGACACAACTGCACAACCCTCAGAAACCAAGTCACAAACAACTTTCTACATACCAGAAGCAGAAACTGTTACTGCTGAGATCTCTGATCAAAATGTGAACATGCTCAACATTTCATCAGCTGTCCCACAAGCACAGCTGAGCTCAAAGCCCAGAGAACAATTCATGCAAAGCACAACCCAAATATCTGGAATTGAATCTGGGGGCAGATCAAAAAAAAAAATCAGGAAGAGATGTCAAAACTAAACAAAGACCTCGAAGAAAAGCAATGCAAGTAAATCTACTCTTTGTGAACTGACTAGCATTACCAGAAAACAAAATGAAAGAATCAAAGATGCCAGCCATTTGGAATTTCAGATCAAGAAACTGCAGGCTATGAGAAATAAATATACCCAAGACTGCCATTATCGTAAACAAAAGCTGTTATCATCAAAACATCATTACGCAGATCCTCGCGTTAAAGGCAAAAAGATATCATACAATGTCAGAAGATACAAGACAAATCATGAATTTCAGTGCAGACAGAATACATGGCCCAGAGATATAAGACAGATTCAGATGTCAGAAAGACTAAGAAAAAATACATCACTTTAAAATATGCTAGTGACCAGGACAAAACTGAAAACCTACATCACATCAAAATATGCACGTGACTTGGACTACAGGAAAAAAACAAACAGTTTAAAACCAGGTATTACAATGAACCAGAATTTAGACTGCATCACATGCAGGGTTGTACTCAGCAGAAAAGAGACAAGCTGGCTACAAATGCTGCCATTCACATCCATCATAAGTTGCAATGTGCACTGAGAATAAGCAGAAAAAATACAGTCGGATGTAATCCACCTAACTTCACTGACTGAAGTTCAACCCCAGCTTGTGATCAACCATGTGATGCAAGCTGCGATATCTGAATTCTGTGAAAAAATCCAGGATGGACCCACAGGGCTCTTTTTCCTAATCAAATTGTATATTGCAACAGGTCCAAATATGTCAAAAACCTTCATGTGGTAGCCTCTTGCTTAACAGGAAAATATGTTCATGTTTGCCAAACGCTTGCCTTTTGCAAGAATTGTTACATTACCCAAAGGACCGCAAAGAGCAGTACACGGTGCCGTTGTGTGTGCCATCAGAGGTGAATTGCAACAGTGAACTCTCTCCCAAGACCCAGCGATGAAGCCCAGCTGTTACAGGTAAAACTCAAAAGGCACATCAAGTATAAAGGGCATCAGCATTTCTATACTGTTAACATGAAAAACATGCTAGCAGGAATAGCGGCACTCAAAGAGATGAACTCAGAATACTAGACATATCAATTGATGAAAATTTAACATTCAACCAAGATGATCAGCCAGTGGAGGCTGATAATTCGAAATTAAACCCAGAAAAAGTAAAGGAGGAATTTAGACCTACAGATGAGAAAAAAAAAAACAGAAAGAAAAATGGAAACCAATACAGATGCAAATGGTGAACAGGCCGATAAATCCAAATCAGACCCAGAGCAAGAAGAGGAGGAACTTAGACCTGGTCAGGCCCTGGACACCTGCATGCAGCCAACTGACATTGCACAGGAGTTTTAATCATACAGCGAGGGAATATTTAGCATTGCACCCGCCCAAGGTAACAAACCCGTTGGCTTCTTTTCTATACCAAAACTAGAAGGCATGGCCATCCCTGTTCAGTTCCCAACTGGACAGAACACATTAGATGAGGTCCAGCAGATTAAACTGTCCCCAAGCATGTACTTGGTGCAAGGCTCTTCTCAGCAGATAACCAGATGGCAATGGACCAGAGTTGCCTGTTCTTCTCGCAGTTTGTGACAGAAACAGACATTGCGAAAAATAGCATGTCAATACCATTGCGTAAAGGTAAACCGATCACCAGAGACGGACGCAAAACGGGATGCTTCAAGATAAACAAGAGGTGCACAAACTAATAACAACAAGGACGCAACACGATTCATGCAGCCTCTTTGAGGCACTGAATGATCTGCATGCCATAGTCAGACAGGTGGGCAAGCCCACATTATTTATCACGTTTTCTGCTGCTGAGATGAGATGGCCTGAGTTCATAGAGGTAATAAGAGCTCAACAAGGTAAGTGTTGATTTTTCACAGCTCGACTGGAATGCAAAATGTGACATTCTACGAAGCAACACTGTCACTGTAATGCAGATGTTTGAGAAAAGAGTTGACAAACTGATGAATCTGATCCTGTCAGATGCCCAGCCCTTTGCTGAAGTAGAGGATTTCTTCTATCGAGTGGAGTTTCAAGCCAGAGGAAGCCTACATATTTATTTGGTGGTTTGGGTTAAAGATGCACCCAAGTTTGGAGAAGATGAGGACGATGAAGTGTGCGAGTTCATCGACCGTTACATAACATGCCAGATGCCTGACCCAGATGCGGACCCCGAGCTCCACAAAATTGTGTCTGAGGTTCAGATTCACAGCAGAAATCCTTCAAAATCGTGCAAAAAAGGCAAGAAAGAATGCAGATTTGCTTTTCCTAAAACACCCATGGACAAAACCATCATCACTTTCCCCAGACGATCTTGAAGATGATGAGGTTGATGATGAAGACAAGCAACAAAGTAAAAGTGGTGAAAAACAGAGGCAAAAAGTCCAAATCTAAAAAAGGGTCCCTTCGAAACATACAAAAGGAGGCCATGGAAAAACTACAACCACTGATGACTTTTCTAAAGGAATCAAACAACCCACCCATGTCATTGCCAGAGCTGCTGTAGAAATTCAAGATGACCTACCAAGAATTCAGGGTTAACGTTGAGAATCTAACCACTGGCAATGTCATTGTGATGAAGCGTCGTCCAATCAACTGTTGGGTCAAGGGATACAATATCCATTTGCTGAGGGTATGGAACGCTAAAATGGACATTCAGTTTGTTCTTGACGAGTACTGCTGCATCGCATACATGTCCAAGCCGGAACATGAGATGACCTAGACGCTCAATCAAGTCATTGGTGAAGTGCGGAAAAAAGACGTCAATGAGAAAGATGAAATGAAGCAGATCATGCAGGCGTACTCCAAACACAGAGAGGTCAGCGATCAAGAGTCTGTGGCACGGACATGCAGCTTACCACTGTAAAAGTGTTCAGGTAGTGTGGTGTTCATACAGACTGATGAAAATGCACTGAAGACGAATCTTCCCATGAGCAATTTACAGGGAATGGATCCTGATGCAGGGCAAGTGTGGATGTCGAGAAATATGCAGACAGACCTGAGACACTCGAAAGCATGTCTTTGGCCCAGTTTGCTTCAGATTGGACGACAAATTGAAGGCCCAAATGCCATTCCCCTTTTGAATGAAAGAGGATATTAAAAAAAAAAGAACTGTAGGAAAACCTGCCATCATCAGATTTCCCCGCTTCTCAGAAAAGAAAGACCCAGAGAAGTTTTATGGCAGATTGCTAAAACTGTAATTACCACACAGATCCAACGATGACCTCAAAACCGAACAATACCCTACATATGAGCTGTACTACCAATGTGCTACCAAATGGGACTATGCAGTAAAAGACCTGGTTGATGCCATGAAGAAGCGATATGAAGGACATGGCAAAAAAAATGCAAAAACTTTGAGGAAGAGGCATCTGCTTATGTCCAGTTTTGAAGAAGATGGATGGTTCAATAATATATAACAAGAAACATCACTGCTTGTATTGTGGACAAATAGTTCAGAAAATGTCAAGACACTTGTTGCGTAAGCACAGCGATAAGACTGAAGTTGCAAAAGCGTTTTCTTTCAAAAGTAATTCACAAGAAAGGCGACTTCAACTGTACTATATCCGAAACAAGGGTTACTTTGAACACAACATTGACATTTTGGATAACAAGAAAGGCAAACTCATCCCATGCAAGCAACCGAAGGAAAAAACTGATGGACAAGAATTTATGCCTTGTGTGTCCTGCTTTGGATTGTTCACAAGAAAGTGATGTGGCGACATTTTCAGGTGTGCATATTCAACCCAAAGGATAAGACATCTAAATCAGGTAAAACAAGAGTCCAAGCATTGTGTGCTTTTGCTGAATCTGCTCCAGTTGGTTTCAATGATGCACACTGAAAATTCTTAAGTGATATGAATCCAGACAAGATTGCAATTGCCATCAAGCAAGACCGCTGTATTCTAGAGCAGGGGTTCCCAAAGTGGGGGTCCCGACCCCCCGGGGTATGACCCAAAAAACAAATACAATTTAAAAATAATTTAAAATGGAATGGATTTAACCCATTATTGTATAAATATGAGTTGAAATTAGAATAAAACCATGCAATAAAAACATTTCCATCAGTTTTTTCCTTTTTCTTTGTTGACCCTTGAGGTTATTACAACACGGATTAGCGGAACGAGCGAGAGTTGCCAGGCCAAAAGAAAGTCCTTACTAAACAAACAGACAATCCCAGCCGAAGCTCAAATGGCATCATATGAGGTGGCATATTTAATTGCACAGGCAAAAAAGCCACACACAATCAGCGAAATGTTAATTAAACCCGCTGCTGTAGCTATAAATCGAGCCATGCATGGGGATAAATTAGCCCGTGATCTGGAATCAGTGCCGCTGTCTAACTGGACTATTGCCCGGCGCATCACCGACATGGCCCAGAACATAAAGTGCCAGCTGGTGGATAGAGTTAAGAAAGGGAAATATGCTTTACAGTTACATGAATCCACGGATATATTAAACTCTGCCCAACTGCTTGTTTTCATCAGATACAGTTTTGACGGAAAACGTAATGCTGTTTTGCTCCGCGCTGGAGGGGATGTGCACAGGTGAGGACATTTTTACAAAACTAAAAGAAGAGGGACTATCTTCGGAAAACTGTATTGGTGTGTGTAGGGACAGGGCTGGAGCGATGCTGGGGGGAAAAGGCAGGACTGAAAGCGAGAGTCTTACAAGTGGCGCCGCACGTAAATTTCACGCACTGTATTAATCACAGAGAATCTCTTGCAAGCAAAACACTTGAACCAGAGCTTAAACATGTTATTGACATTGCGATACAAATGGTCAACTACATAAAAACACGTCCACTCAATATCAGACTTGCTCTTGCGGGGAAATGTGCTGAGCCGCCTGTATGAACTGCGGGACGAGGTGCGCATATTTCTGATGGAGCATGGATCCCAGCTCACTGACCCTGACTGGTTAACAAGGCTGGCGTAGACTTTCTCAGCCCTGACATACATAAAGAATAAATACAGAACGCAGCTAAACGTGGAGAATGATCTCCGAGTCGCTGTCTCCAAAATAAAGCCGAGAATGGACTTGCTCTGCTCCATGCATATTGCCCACCTATAGTGAGTTTAAGAAATGAAAGTAATGTTTAGGCTAAAATAAATAACCCTAAAGTTTTTGCACATGGCAGCAATAAGGTGTCTGCTGCTCGTTATGCATTCAGAAGCGCACAGACATCACCTGCGCACTTTTTTATACTTGCAGCATATGCTCACTCAGCCCTGCTGTTTATACTGGGAGTTTCCCTGTATTCTGGTTATATTCTATTTCTTAAATTGCTATAAAATAATATCATGGCTGTAAGGCTGTTGTTCTTTTGTGTTGTATTAAAGCCCGTGTTTGCATAGGCCTAATGGTGCGTGTGTGTGGCTGTGCGCAACATTATATACCACATCCAGGGTAGGTGGGGGTCGCCAGTCTCTGGCACCGTTATTTTGGGGGTCGCGGGCTGAAAAGTTTGGGAACCCCTGTTCTAGAGTATGGTTACTGACTGTTCAAGAAGAATGAGAAGGTAACCAGCCAACACCAGTATTTACGGCAAAAACTGAGAGTTTGGCTGATCGGTACTGGCAGCAAAATAAGTTACACCCCTGAACACTATCAAAGAACTCATAAAACCTGAAATGTACAGTTGTGTTGTCACTGCTGCAAGGTGCCTGTCTGGATTTAGTGAGGAAACTGGGAAATATCAACGTCCATCTCTCGCTTGCAAAGTTGGACACAGCTTGCATTCTCTGGCAATGTACATCAAGTCTGAAGGAATGAAGAAGGATAAACAAATTATCCAAGATGCTGAGCGATTCGCACAGCTATACCTACAAAGTTGGAAATTTGACAAAGCAAGCCAAGCGCTAACTCAGCTTGACCAGTCTAAGTGGAATTGTCCTCAACGTCTACCATTCACAGAAGATGTCCAAAATCTTCATTCCCATTTGTCTGAGAAACAGCAGCTATACTTGAATGCCCTGAAAGAAGAGGTTTCACCCTCAAAGTGGAAAGACCACGTTAAAGTGACCCTGGCGCAAGTTATCCTTTTCAACCGCCGGAGAGAGGGAGAAGTGTCCAGAATGCCCTTGTCTGCATACTTATCAAGAGACACGTCAGAAACGCATGAAGATGTTAACTTGGCCCTAACTGCACTTGAGCAGAAGCTTTGAAAACATTTTGTCCACATAACCATAGTAGGAAAGAGAGGAAGGAAAGTTCCTGTCCTCCTCACCCCACTCATGAGGGAATCAATCGATGCTCTGATTAAGAAGAGAGAAAATGTGGGGTGCTGAAGGAAAATGGATTTGTGTTTGCCTTGCCACACTCTGTCCATTACTTCAGGGGTTCTGGCTGCATAAGGCAGTTTGTGCAGGAATGTGATGTTGAAAATCCCAAAGCTCTAAGTTCAACGAAACTCAGAACCCTCTCGACGTTCTGAACCTGAAGAATACAGAACTTGACCAGTTGATGGCGGAGAGTGAAGTGTTTGAGTCCACAAAACACCTTTGGCGTTTCAGTGATGTTATTATTTTGAACGTACTGGTGAGCCAGCTGTTACGCTCTCATCAGAAACGGATGTTGCGTCTTACTGTAAGCCTGTTACTGACCATTGCCTTTATGATAAAGTTCCTTTTACTACCTGTACCAGAATTGTGACATAAATAGATATGTATGACGAAATGGAATTTATTTATATAGGCTGAATGGTTGAAATTGCGTAAGTACCATAATCTTTTTGCAGCATGGTCTGAGTCTGTCAGCTCTGTGGAGCTGCGACCAAATACCAAAGGTCAACCAAATACAGGCTTCTTTCTGCTGCATTGATGTACTGGAAACACATTAAATATCATTCAAAGATTATTCACGACATCCAGAAAAAAATGAAAGACAATCAAGATAAATATAAATGTAATGACTACTAACCAGTGTGAATTTTGTATGTTCACAAAAGACACAATTGCTTGATAGTTGTCAAAGTTGATATGTAACACCAGATAAAAACATTTTATATTGAAGTTTTTGTAAATATCCTATAGTTAAAATAGATGTATTGAATTGTATCTGCTTTATCATACTGTACACAAAGTCACACAAACATCAGCTAACATATGACAGTTATTAAACCTCTGGATGTCTCCCCGGCAGAAATACAAGTTACCTTAGACAAAGTGTTCCTCCTGATCTGTTCTCTCTTCCCAAAGAGGATCACACCAGCCATATAATGATTTAGAATATAAATGTTACTTCCCAAATTGAGCTCATTGGCAATGTGATGCAAGAGACACTCAACGACCTTAAGAGATTGTTGAGATACAGACAGTCAATTAAACATCATAAATTGATTTATAATTATGACAATGTTTGACTGTTGTTAAAAAATACTTACATAATAAACAGGTCTACATAATACTTTGCAATCACATGCTTGAAATTCAGAATCACAAATTCAGACATTACTATAGAAAATGTTTTAACTGTGGATGTATTTAAACACCCACCTAATAGTCAGCAGCATGACATTGTTATTAGATTAATGTATAGTGGAGAGATTTATTTGGGTCTTTTGGATTTGTTTTGTGTTTGGTAATTTGTTCTATTCTATTAATAGGACTACATACCTCGCCTGTAAACCACTGGTGAGGTCTAAGTGTTCGTAGCTCACTGTGGTGGATTAAGAAGCTGTTCCCTCTGATTTGAGAGGGGACCACAGACACAACCACTTCTGTGTCACTTCTTTCCCACAATTCCTTGAGCTGAGGGTCACAAAAACAATATGTTATTTGTGGGAGTAGATAAATAAAGACTTCACAGATGATAAGTTAAACAATGGCAATTTATTTTTCCACTATCTGTAATAATCATTTTATCACTCCTTCCTACCTTAATATATGCATTTGTTCCTATTTCACTCTTTGTGTCCTTGCTATTTGTTTTACAAATCATTGCCTTCTTTCAATATATTTTTACTTTTATTAAGCACTTCTTAGCTTTCCTTCTTTCTCTCCATTTCCTTTTGAGGCTCCCTTTGTATCCTCCTCACGATGGCCCGTCATGTCTGATTGGGCTTGGGAAGTGACCTTGTCTGTTGGGTTCTAGATATAGAAATTACAATATTTATGTAACCTTTTAATTATATGCTTTCATACCACCAACATGGGGAAATATGTATTGGTAATTGCATGTCATGGCAATTCACTAAGTCGCAGAAGTGTTTAACGCATAAAATGCAACAATAAGCTTTTGATTTACAGCTGTTGTACATTAGTCCTTTTGATTAGCTTCCTGTCCTTGTGTAACTTTGCCACAATTGATTACCTGTGATGGAGCATGATACTGATCGCTTGTTGACACGCCATTACTTTTGTTCTGTGTGGTCTGAGAAAAACTAAAATATTCTGTATGACCCAAATTTGTATCTATTACATTTTTAAGCTATTAACACATATGGAATGATAATGGGTAGCTCTACAAAATGTTTACCTTTTTCTTCTGCCGTTGGAAAACAAAAGGCTTTGTTAAGGGTGACACAAACTCCTCGCCTCTTCTGATTTCTTTGTTTCCACCGCTCCAAATCCACCCGGTGTGTCTAAAGTTAATCAAACAGAGTAAGTCAATGTTAATAGTTCAGCTACTGCACTGCTGAAGTACATTTCACTTGACATATTTAATAAGAAAAAAAGTCAACAATCCCAGGAGTTTCATGTATACGTTATATATCAGAGCTTCAAATTTGTACCTTCTTCTTCCTCTTCATGGAGTCACTGTATTCCCTTAGAAGGGCATTCAGTGTGATCTTGTAGGTATTATCAAAATCGTCCAGTCTGGTAAGCCGTTGAAAACTGATCTTTTTGAGGTCCCACTGGCTTTTCTCCATTATCCCTTGTGTTTTATTATCTTTGGTGTAATTCTGGAGTTCAACATGTACAGTACGTTATATAACATAAAAATTGCTTCATTCACCTGATTTGCATTAAAATCTCCAGGATTGAATAATGCAATATTTTACTAACAGATCTTTTGTGTTCTAGTACCTGTGTGGGTTTACGGGCAGTTCTTTTGAACCTCTGAGTAAGCCTGTCATAAACAGGTCCCGTTCCGTGGCGTCCAAGGTCACCTGCCAAAAGATAAGACATGTCTTTTTAATTTATTTACTGAATAGGCTATTAAAACAAACACGTATCAAAGCACATGCCATAGAAGAGGACTAAGCCAGACTAAAGAGCAGCCTGAGGAAGGAAGCAATGTTGGGCTGAAATAGACATTTGGGTCCCCACTTTTCTCAAGCTCTGCCCTCTGAATGACATCCTCAAAATGATGTTGGAACAGTGTTGGCCCCACATCATTCTAGAAAAAAAAAAAAAAAAAATTACATTTTTTTTCTTGAGTTGGATCTTGTAAACCGTCATTGCTTAAGGATTGTTGTCAATTAGCCTCTTGCAATAAATATAGATACAGTCCTAACAAAGCCAACAATTAATTAATGCTATAAAACGGGTGGCAATTGAGACAATGATTACATACCACAAAGTCTTGCTCCACAATGTTTGTGTCATCAATGTCACATTGTCCTGGTTTTAACAACAACCTCTGGAGATTTTGGAAATGTTTTTCAACACTCCTCCCACTGTGGGAACTGGAAAACACCATGGCAGCACTGATGACAACTTCATCCATGTCTTTTAGTGTTGTGGCCCGTGTCATGAGCCCAAACACATGCATTGCCAGGTGGTAATGTTTGGAGGCACTGCAAGGACAAAGCTTGTAAAATTAGTTTTACAAAGATTTCCCATGTTATGATGTTAGAACATTTTAAGCATATACAGCAATCACTCACTGTTTTCGGCATTAGTCCTTTGCATTTTTCATTACATGACTTAAGCAGCAATGCAAAATCGGAAGCCCTATGGAGTCCTCTTGTCCTTGTCCGGTCACAATGTCATGAGACTTGTACATCAGTTCCTGAAGGCTCAATCCACATAAGTTATAGGAGAGTGACTGCAGGACTATGGCACCATCACATATCAACATTGGAGACCTTTTATTTACTCTTCTTCCGTGGAGTCTTCTTAAGTCGGTCACAAATGACCCCAGGAAATATGACACAGATGTTGTGGTGTGGTCATTTGTTAGATATGTGGCCACAGGAACAGGGGAGGATCCTTTTGATGGATGTCTCACCACCATTTCGTACACATAGAATGGTGCAGTTTGCCCCTTTGCTTTGTGAACAATGCTGCCCGTCGCATCCAAATACAGGTTGAGAGTCTTGTCAGACCACAGCATAATGCTTTTGGGGTGCAATATTATTTTTACGACTATTACATGACAGCGTTTTCATGACACCGGTTGTAGGCACCTTATCTCGACATCCGGATGCCACAACACTGTCTTCCAACTTATCCAAATTTTGTAAGTACAAAGATCGAGGCAGTTTGGTGGTGAGGGCATCTGCTGTGGCATCCCGGCTCGCACCGAACAACTTTGTAGTTCTTCACAGTGGTGCCACACTCTGTCTCCACTGAAGGTCACAACTGCCTTGAGTGATGACTCATCTTGTACTTTCACCTGAACTTCGACAGGGCAGTCATCAGAAAGACAATAGCCTGAACAAGAAAATAAAGGTGCATTTCAAGTCGACCCAATCGTTTGGACGTTGTGGTGTTTGAAAGCAAAACTGCAATGTGGATGAATGCTGCGGATTCCATTTGCTATTACAACTGTCCAGTTCAGTGTTCTGAAACGCCGTTTATGCTGTGTCCGCCTGAGTTTTTTCCATTAATTTTCAGTAATAAAAAAAACAAAACAGGGTTGCTTAGGCAATGGATGAGAAAAGAATTGTTCATGTTCTTTTTCATCCGCTGATGAGGAAGTTGTGGAGCCATTTCCCGTGTCTGTTGTACAATGGAACTGCAAAACACAGTAAAACATAATCAGCATCAGTGAAGTTGTGAAAGTTGCCTTGGGGAAACTGGCTCTGAAGTAACGTTATCAGGCTGTGGGGAAACTGGACCAGCTTTTTGTGGAGGGCTCACTGCTTCATTGATCTGAAACACATTGAGTGATTCTCAAAATGTTCATCTTCACATCAAAGGAAACACTGAACAGAATAATTAGCTTAGGAATTGATGATTTCTTTATGAAGATAATGAGATATTAATAAATATTGAAATGGTAAAAGTAAAACCTTTATTACCTTTTTGTGTCGATGATAGGCATGTTTAAGCCTCTTCCTATTGATATTTCCATTAGCAATTCCCAGATCCTGGCATGCTTCACCCCAGAAAGTTGTCATCCTTTCTTTCTTCAGTCTTAGCATGAAGCTTAGCTGAGTCCTGAAGCTTTTCGATGACCAACACAATAGCCTCTGCTGTTATGGACACTCTTCTGAACTTAAATTTAAATAACAAGTTTCATTTTTGGGTCATTTTATATATATATATATATATATTTTATTTTTTTTTATTATTTGTAAAGGACACAAATTACAAGTACATACAGTTGTATGGGAAAAAAAAACACTCACCTTTCCAAAGGAAGGAAAAACAAAGACTCTAAAATGGGAAAAAACATAAAGACTCACTGCTTGTGGCTATATCGGTCCTTAAAGGGGACATAGCATGCCCATTTTACCACAAGTTGATATGGTTCCTTGGGGTCTTAATGAAATGTCTGTAACATACTTTGGTCAAAATACCACAAGGATCATTTAAAACAAGACCCTTTTTACCCTGTCTAAAACAGCCCTCCACAGAGTGACCTGTTTTGAGTGCCTGTTCCTTTAAATGCTAGTGAGCCAGCTCCCCCCTCCCCCCATGATTTTAAACGATATAAATTACATATTTTATGATATCAAATATGCATCCCATACTTTGTGTTGTCCTGGAGTTTTAATTTTCCCAATCACATGCCAGATACCCACATTAACGTGTAGAAGCACTAACAAAGTGGAATTTGCATGATCTATCCCCTTTAACATTAATTATTTTAAAGTGAATTCACCAAACATTTTAATAATACCCCAGTGAAAATGTAGCATAATGACAAAATAAAATGTCCCTCGTAAGAAAGCGAGTCTTGTCCTGACATACTGTTTTTAAATAAACCGAACATTTGAAAAAGTTGGCATTACTATGTACTAACAAAAGAATAAGGATGAACAAAAGTATTTGTACTGTGGTATAACTGTTTGTATATGAATGTTGAATGTCAAGAGGGAAGATGTAATGTCCTAGACAACCAATTATAAAACAGGTTGATATGATGTACGATATGATGAAACGCAAGCAAGGCTGTTGGGAAGTGATGTGTCCTCCGCTCCATTCAGTACCAGGGACAGCGCCGGGCGGCACTATCGTTTAGACGTATGTCTCTCCGTCTGGTAATTTTCAATTAAATCTTTGCGTACTGGCATTCTGGATTGTGGATGTGCTGACAGAGTTTCTCACAAGAAACGGAATAACGTAAGACAAGTTGCAAAGGTTGCAAAAGTTGTAGGACGAGTCCAAGGTCAGCACTGAAAACTGTTAATTTCTCACATAAATGACAACTAAGACAATGGCGGAAATGCGAGTTCAAAGTTCGATCTCAGTTAGATAAATAAAAATTAGGTTTTTTATTTGTTAGATCTTTCCTTTTTTACTGAACGTTTATGCATCATGCGTCCTTGTCAGAAATTATGTGCGTGACATTTTTTACAATCACACAATTATATTTATTATACATAAGATTTTCCCATTACAGCACCTCAAAGATTTCGATATTGAGCAATTTGTAAGTACACAGCAAATTCATAAGAGGTACATTGTTGTTGTTGGTCAAATTTGAGCAAAAGTAGTTAATTATACTCCGGACAGAGTCAAACCCCTTATATTTAACTCTCAGTTGTCATATAATTGGTGTCAAAGGAAGTGTCTTTAAATCAAATCCTTAAGTGTAAATGTATGAACTCTTCACTTTCCACTCTAAACTCTGAACCTGGCTATGACACCTCAGGAGTGAATTTCATTAAATTAACCCCGCCATCATCGGACACAGACACACAGAGGGAAGCAGAGACAGATAGCATCCTTGACTTGAGAAAACTGCTTTAGACCATGGATTTAACTTCAAACGGTTTGGTAAGTAAATTAGGAACCTACTCTTTGGACTCACTGACTGCGGTTGCGCCGCAGATCGGTTGTCTGTTGTTCACACGCGCTGTGTGTCCGCTATACGGCAGAGCTGCAGGTTTATCTCCAGCATTTCCTTTAATACTAGTTGGATTATGTACTAAACTAAATGTCAGGACACTACGGTATGAAGACACATCTTTCAGTCTGTCGATAATCAAAGCCCCGCTAGAACAAATGAATGGATTCAGAAACGCTGAAGTGCTTTTACTTCTTTTTGGGAAGTGTTGTAAATACGTTTGACATACAAACAGATAAATATTGTGTTTCACAGCAGAATGAACTGAGAAAATGATCTTTCACCTGAGTTTTAATTTGTCACAAAAATAATTATTTGCAACAACTTTCTGTAGGCGTTTAATAATAAAAGCACTCCAGTGTTTCTGTTGGCCAAATCCATTCTTTTGGAAATATTTGCAGGAGCATTACTTGATATTGTATCACATTGTTTCTTAATTTACTACTTGTAACCTCACTAATCTTTTCACAGAATATGATGGCATGGAAAAAAGAAAAGTATTGTTATAGTACTTAAAATATCCAGAAATGATCTATTCCACAGTAGAAATGTTGGACTTTATTTAGTAAAATCTCTTAATTTATACAGTAAAAATGTTTGATATTTAGTATGTGCATAGTCCGAGAGGTCCTGAACACAAGCATATCAGTCATTCTCTGGAATTATAGAGCAAAGTCTTTTTATATTACCTAAACTATCCAGAAATTGGCTACTTGAAGCTAAAAATGTGTGACTTTTATTTAGTAAAATCTCTTTGATACAGTAAAAATGCTATTCATAAAAATGACACAGGTAAGATGATGTACACTTGTGAATATAATCCAATCAATTTTATTTTCAATTATGAATTTTGTATATGCTCCATGTCAACAGTATATTTTGAAAACCGGACGTAGGCACACGTGTTCTTCCACTAACTTCGAGTACTCCGTTGATCGCTTCCCGTTCCCGTTCTGGGCGGTTTGAATGCGTTTACCATAAATGTCAGTATATGGGTTCCGTACAATTTCCGTGTTGGCTGATATGACCACAGTCTGTAAACACAGCTGAAAGTCACGCTATGTTTGGATACCGCTATAGAAGACCAGCCACATATTTACAGTCGGTTACAACAGGATGTTTCTGAACGGTAAGTTACACCGTCCTCATATGTTCAAGTTTTAGCAGGACAGTCGGCCAATGTAGGAGTATCGTCCCGAGTTACAGTACGGAGTTTCAATACGGAGTAACGTAGACTTTACTCCGTAATGGCACGTCAGAAGAAATAAAGCGTAACCGCTGGTCTCGAACAGTAACGTTCTTAGGAGGAATGTGCACGGACACATTCTCTTCCTTGCATCCCTCCACGCTGCAGTGATTCTTCAGTGTTTGTTGTGGTTAGCCAGTGGTAGCTAACAAGCTGCTAGCTAAACAACAAGTCTGCTTGGTGTCAATGTCAATTTAATTATATAGCACATTTTAAAACAACTTGGTTGACCAAAGTGCTTTACAGGAGTAATGGTACAACAAAAGGACAGTAAAAAGGTAATACATTATAGTGCAAGTAATACAAATAAAATACAATTATTAATGTAAAATAAAAGATATAAAATCAGCTGCGATGAAATGTACTCAACTCGAGCAGAAAGCTTGGGAGAACAGGTGTGTTTTTAGTAGCGATTTAAAGTGCTAAAGACGGGGCAGATCTAATGTGAAGTGGTAGGTTGTTCCACAGGTTTGGGGCGGCTACTGCAAAGGCACGATCACCTCTGGTTACTAGCCTTGTCTAAGGTTTGTCAAGGAGCAGTTGAGTGGCTGATCTCAGCTCCCTAACTGCATAAAGTGTCACGACTTCAGCCAGATCTTAACAGTTTCATTGTCTGTTTTCTTATTTTTTGCATCACTAACTCTCATGTCATTTCAGATGTCAGCCACTCCCCTCTGCTCTGCATCACGTCGTCACACGGATCCCATTACCTGCCCCACCGCCAGACTCACCTGCTTTCCATTAGTCATTACTCACCCAGTATGCCTTCCAGCGATTTCCCTGCTTTATCTGTTTTGCCTGATCTCATCTCTGACCTGC
>NC_061489.1:3225387-3254587 GCF_022539355.2 Hippoglossus stenolepis
CTTTCTGGACCCTGGATTCCCTTTTGCCTGCTCCTTATCGGATTTGTTTGCTACCTGACTGACTACCTGGCTTTTGACCCCCGGATCGTTCCAATAAGTCCTGAACTCTTGTGTTTCTGTGTCGTGCTTTTGGGTTCACGCTTGACATTTTGCCCACCCTGACATAAAGAGAAGTTTGGATAAGTAAGACGGTGCCAGTCCGTTAAGAGATTTAAAAGTAAGATTTTAAAAACAATCCTGTGACAAACAGGAAGCCAGTGTAGGAGGCGCAACATGGGTGTGATATGGTCTCTTTTTTGTCCTAGTCAGCAGGCGAGCAGCAGCATTTTGGACTAGCTTCAGGCGTTTAATGGATGATTTGTCTAAGCCTACATACAGGGGATTACAATAATCCAGACGGGAGGTTATGAATGCATGGATAATTCTCTCTAGGTCTTTTTGTGGGAGGTTCAAAATTAAAAGCCCTGTCAAAAAGAACACCAAGACTCTTTACAGTGGAGTGAGTATAAGAAGCCAAAGGCCCAAGATTGTCCATATCTTGCAGTTCTGATTGTCCAAATATGATAACCTCAGTCTTATTGTTGTTTAATTTGAGGAAGTTTGAATCCATCCATGATTTTACGTCATTTAAGCAGTCAAGGAGGGGCTGCAGTGATGTCTTAGTTTTTTGGTTCAGGGGCAAGTATATTTGAATGTCGTATGCAAAGCAGTGAAAGGAGACATGATATTTTTCAAAAATTGATGCTAGGGGCAGCATATATAGGGAGCAAAGGACAGGGCCTAGAACCGATCCTTGAGGTACCCCACATGTAAGTGGGGCCTTCCCAGAGGAGTATTCACCCAGGTGGACAGAGAAACTCTGTTAAGTAAGACTCAAACCACCTGAGTGCTGTACCTTTAATCCCTACAAAGTTTTCCAGGTGTGATATTAGGATTGTGTGATCGACCGTGTCGAAAGCGGCCGTCAGGTCAAGGAGCACAAGGACAGCAGAATCTCCTGAATCAACAGTTAAAATCCGAGCTGTTTCGGTACTGTGATGCGGTTTAAAACTTGACTGGAACTTTTCATATACATTATTGTTGATAAGAAATGTCTGCAACTGGGGAGAACTACCTTCTCTAGGATTTTGGACAGGAAGGGCAGCTTAGAAAATGGCCTGAAATTAGAGAGAACAGAGGGATCAAGGTTTTCTTTCTTTAACATGGGCTGTACAACAGCATGTTTAAAGGCAGCTGGGACACTACCAGAGAGAAGACAGGTATTAATCAATGAAATAATAAATGGGCCAACAGTGTCAAAGACTTCTTTAAGAAGACTGGCAGGGATGCTGTCGGAAGTGCAATTTGTGGGTCGCAGATGGTGAACCACCTCGGATAGGAAGGATATTGATATGGGCTCGAATTGACCAAAGACAGCTGGGAGCATGGGAGGGATAGGGTGTTGATGGTCAGTGGACATAGTTAAGGATGATCTAAGAAGCGATATTTTTTCAACAAAAAATTTAAGAAAGGAATCACAGGACAGGTGTAGGCAGAATAGGAGTACGATTACCGGGGTTTATGATATTATTAAAAAGAACCTGAGGCCTGTGATAGTTATTGGAGACCAGGTTAGATATAAACTCGACTCTGTAAGATTTCATATGATACTGAGTTTGTCCTTTTTCCACCTTCTCTCTGCTTGCCGACATGCACGTCTGAGACTGCGGGTAGAGTCGTTTAGCCATGGTTCTGAAAGTGCTTTAGTGCGTTTCGTCCTCAAAGGAGCAACAGAGTCCAGGGTGCAGGTTGAATTAAAAAGACATAAGCTCATCAGCACTGAGAACATCACTACAATCCAAGCTATAGAGCACAGAGTCTTTAAAAATAGCAGAGAAATGCAACGGAGTTTGACTATTAATTATACGGCGGCAGCGTGCAGGAGTAGCTGGCTTGACTATAGAGCCAGGGACAGTGATCGTAAATAAAACCGGCAGATGATCTGATATATGTAAGTATCACAGATTTCCTTGACATGAACATGTAGGCCATAAGACAACACAGGGTCTAATGTGTGCCCCTTTTCATGTGTGGGTCCACACACTGACTGGGTGAGATTAAACCAATTTATAAGATTTAAGAAGTCTTTAGCCATAGGTTTAGTTTCACAGCATATATGTACATTAAAATCCCCACAAATTAAAAAGTGGTCATAGTCCATCGAAATACCCGCTATGAATTCAGCAAACTCTTGCATAAAGTCCTTGTTGAATTTGAAATCAGTCTGGTTTGAATAAACACTCCCATCTTTGGGTCCAGGGGACTCATAACCCCCACCAAAGACATGACCATGTTGAAATGAAGATGGTCAGATGTTCATAAAATTGAGTGTGGTCATTTATCTCTAAAGGATTAAATACATATTTTTAGATTTTTTTCCTGGATAGGAAGTCCTCCAATTTGAGTTGCCTGTCATTTTTCATTCTATGAACACATTGTTGAGGTCTATAGGATGCACGCAAACTCATGAAACCCTTCATCTGTGTTTTAAGTAGTTTGATAGTGCGACATTGTGGACACAGGAATTCACACACAATTTGCAATCCATCATGTCCGCTGTCACACACTCAAGCAAGAATTTAAATGCCCTGGCCACGCTGAATGCAAGAGTGGGCCACTTGCTTCACATTTCATTGCCCATTTTATTAGGCTATAGCAGCCACACTGCTTTTCTAGAGAGTCATGGTCTCACCTATTTTCTTTGCCACAGCAAAATAGATGTTTCTTTAAACTATCTTAAATTAGTTTTTAACAAGCTCTCATTATCTGACAATGCAGTATGAGACATTTCTTTTATTATTGCTTTCCAGGATCCAGTGTATCCCACGCCAACGATTGTTCTGCACGACTGTGAATTAATGCCCTCTGCGGACTACATCTCTCACAGTGAAAATGGATCAGCAAGAGATGCTACTCGAGGTAGTGTGGACATCTCCCTTGCCATGGCTGTTGCCTTTTCACATTACCACATCTTCCAAGTGGAATGGCCAGTACACAAAAACAATGTCATTTTTGGAAGCCTTCATATTCAAAATAAATGGTTGTGCCCATATTACTGTTCAGAGATTCTATAATTTACTGTAATAGAGCAGGCCAAAACCCAATTGTGTTGTGTTTTCTTTTTCTGGTTTAAATTTGGTTGACATCTTGCTCAGACAATACAAAACTACTGTTTTCATGTTATACTACTTTAATTTAAATTGTAATATTCTAGGTGTCACATTCGATTCTGATCTGACCTTCAAAACACATGTTAATCAAATCATTAAACCCTGCTACTTTCAACTACAAAACTAATTTCTAAAATCGAATCATTTGTTTCTCTCCCTGATTTAGAAAAGCTATTACATGACTTTGTTTTCTCCCTGGATTATTGCCACTCCCTGTATACATGCCTCAGCCAAACCGTAGTGACTCATTTGCAGCTTGTTCAAAAGAGTGCTGCTCGTATTTTAACAAAAACAAACCCTAGGGCTCATGTCACACCAATTATTGCGTCCCTTCACTGGTTACAAGTAAACTTCAAGATTGATTTTAAGATTCTTTTAATGCTCAACATGGGCTGGCTCATAATCCCGGTCGCAAACTGAGATCAGCCAGCCTGTGCCTGTTGGCTATCCCGAGGTCAAGGCTTGCTGCTCAAGGTGACCAGGCTTTCTCGGTCAGGGCTCCGAGGCTCTGGAACTCAAAGCTTATTTTTACAGGGGACAATCAGTCTTATAGAGTTCAAGTGTGATGTTCCTGATCTCTCTCTCTCCCCCCATCTCTCTCTCTCTTTTCTACTCCCTCTATGCAACCCACCTCCACTCTTCCCCATTTTTCTCTGCTCACCCCAACCGGTCGAGGCAGATGGCCGCCCACACTGAGTCTGGTTCTGCCAGAGGTTATTCCCAGTTAATGAGGGAGTTTTTTCTCTTCAGTCACCAAAGTGCTGCTCAATGTGGGAACTGTTGTGTTTTCTCTCCAAAATTAAGGTCTTGACCTTATTAAGTTATGATTTGGCTCTTAAATTAGACTGCACAGAATATATTTACAATCGATTCTTCAATTTGCCATGGACTTTTGTGTGAAGCACTTTGTAACCTCGTTTAGATAAGTGCTATACAAATAAAGTTATTATAATAAAATGTTGGACTTGAAGTCTCGAACAAGGTAAATAGCTTTCTCAAGTTCCTTGTTCAAATAATTTTCATTTCATCACTTAGGTGCTGTTGTATTTCTGAGGAAATGGTTTTTCATAAAAACAAGAATTTGGTTTAAGTTGGTAGATTTCAAAACAACACATTTTTGGTTATCTAAAAATACAATTACCGATTTCCAAAGAACCTGTCATGAAAGGTTTCTGATCCAGGGAAGGCTACTGGAGGAACAAAAAGGGTTCCCCTATGGCAGTGCTGTCAAACTCAATCACAGAGAGGGCCAAAATTAAAAACTGGCACCAAGTCGAGGCCCAAACAGGGTCAACACGTATTAAATGTGAAAGGATACAGAGGATATTGGATAAAGTGCAAAAAACAAAACAGATTTGCATTCTTCTTTTATGTGCCAGAGCCAGATGTTTGGCATCTTTTCTTGGCTGCCAGTTCAATAATGTTTGGGATTAGGTTCTGTGAAGGTGTGCATCAGTGAGATGACTCCTGTGCGGGTTTTTGTTCATCTTCATCACAGAGAAAAGCGTATGGGTAAACTTGACGGGGCAGCAACTGGGATCTCTGGAAAAATAATTTAATAACGCCAAATACCCTGCGAGTGAGTGGAGTGGAGAGGAGCGCTCGCGCACCGTGGCTCGGCCTATGTAACCCGTGCAAGCTGCCTGACTCGGCGAGTGGAGAGGAGCGCTCCCTCCGTGTGCTTCTAGCCGTGGCACAGCCTATTGAGCTATTTTTTCACAAAAAAAGTGTGTGCCCTATTTACCGGCAGGCCAGTTAAAGTTGCAGTGTGTAGAATTTAGTGACATAAAGTGGTGAAGTTACATGTTGCAGCTGAACACCCCTCACCTCATCCTCCCATTCCAAACAGGAAAGAGAACCTGTGGTAACCTTCAGTTTTCATAAAAACTCAAAGGGTGTTTAGTTTGTCCAGTCTGGGCTACTACAAGAAACATGGCGGCCTCCATAGAGAGGACCCCCCCTGATGTAAAGTATTTAAATATAAAGGGCCCATTCTAGGGTAAATAAAACAATTTGTATAATTTAGATGAAGCACACTCTTGAAAACATCACTAGGATTATTTTATATAAAATTTCTGTCAATAGATCCCTTACACCTAAATCTTACACACTGGAACTTTAAGATAGACATGATATTTTATCGCAGGCCGGATATAATTGTATTGCGGGCCTTGAGTTCGACATGTCTGCCCTATGGCATTGCAGCGGAGAACCACTTTTGGTTGTAACTTAAACCTTATTTTTAAAGTGTGGAGACACAGTACAGAAAAAGACTAACATGAAAATGGCGTAATAAAAAGTAAAGAGCAAATGGATCTGATTTTACAGTAAGACAGGTAAAGTGCACTTTAGTGCATGTTAAACTATGGTAGTGTGTAACATTTTTTGTTATCTGATGAAAATAGAAATTTGCACTACACAATAATAAGGCCTTCAGTTTTTGCCAATTTCAAAGGAACATGTACTGGTGTGAGACATAAAGCAATTCCTTTTGATCTTTTCCTTGCTGCTGTTTTTCCAGGTATGAAAATCAAATGTTAATAATTTGCTATCAGAACATTTTGTGGTGCAATATGTGACGCCCATGTAGACAGGTAGACACTGACACATACAATCTCATAAGTTTCAGACATTGCATCAGTTGGTCTCAAACCATGGGTCGGGACGGACACCCTTGGAGGTTGTGAGACACCAATAGGATAAACGTTCAAGGATTATGCAAGTCTCTGCCACTGCTATTTTAGGGGTCTGTTGTTTAGAGTTTGGGAAACCTCGGCATTACATCATGAAAATGTCCCAAAAGCACATGTGTTCTACATATTTCAGATGCAATTGTAATGTTTTGTTTGTCTTTTAGGAATGGCATTATTACCATTTGTCTTTAATACGAAATTTAGCTTTGTTTAGCAGGCCTGTATTAAAAAAATTAATGGAACTTAAAGTGCATTTGGGTTCCCCTTACACAACATGCTTGGTTTTAAAAGAAAAAATAGCTCTCGTAGAGCTTTAATAGTCGACATATAAAACTAGCACCATAAAGACATCAACCAACTGCCCTAAACACTGCAGTTCTCTGTGTATTGCTCTTCACCTTCCATCTCCTCTCTGACAAGAATTGGTCTTAAATTGAAGATATGTATGTATGCGGGCTGGAGCCCCTTAAGCTACTTCATGTCATTTGTTACCGTAAAGACCATTAGTTTGTATCTGCTCAACCAAACACACATTGCTTTTAGCACTCCTAAAGGGCAGAGATTCAGATTGAGGCCAACTGTATCACTAAGTAACGGCCAACCTTGAGTTTAGGAAGAGAAGGAGAGGGTAAGATAATGTAAGAGGTGGCTGGAGGATCGAAATATAGATAAACATGGTGCTAAGAGGGAAAACTGGTGATGTTGCAGTTTGAATTATCCCTTTTGACCTATAAAGACTTCATGACCTTGTCTAACATGACATGGTTATCTCAGGGTTAAAGGGTCAAACACTCAAAATAGCTCATCATTGTTAAGTCAGGGGGAAACCAGGTTGTTTTTCTTAAACTAATCTTTCTGTGGGGTTTTCATTCTGGTGATGATGAAATGAAAAAAAGTGAATGAAAGGAAGAAGGGAAGAGGCTGTGCTGTTAATGGGAAGCAAACTGGGCTGGAGTGGGAATGTTATAACCTTGAAGTATGAAACAACAAAGTTGACTTTAGGGAGGAAAGAACACGCAAAGTGAAAAGAGGGAGATGGAAAAGAGATGTGACGCAGGCAGGAAAAGACAAGACTGGTGAAGCTCCACTGATGATTTGGTTAAAAGTTCCCTTTACCCTCATGACAAACCTGGTACCCACGTGTGCAGCAGAGGGACATGTTTCAGGATGAGTGGAAGGACCAAGACAAGTAATAAAGTTAAAAGCTGACCAGAGAGAAAGAACAAGAGATGAGGATGTGTGCAAATGAAGTAAGTGGATAATTCCTTTTTGCATTACATGAAACAAATGTAAAGTGAATGTACTGAATGTTTTAAGAATAAACTATTCTTGAGGTGTGTATGGGTTTGTGTCAGCATTTTGTGACTCCTTATGGGGTTCCATAGACTCAGAGTATTTGTTAAAGATAAATGAGTAGAGAACCAAATGCTAATCTCATTGTTTTGTCTGATTTCTGCCGTAGCTGCAGCTTTTGCTTAGTGAGCTGTCATTGGCATAAGATTGAATTACAGCTCACAAAGACATTGAATTTTTAAAAAGGTTTACATTCAATATGCTGCTGTGTAGCAATAAGGGCACTTCAATGAGCCAACTACAAATTGTTGAATATTATTAAACAGGCCACCAGCGCTGTGTCAGTGAGGGCATGTCTTCACTACATTCTCGCATAACCTACAGCCTGTGGGTAAAAATCGCAACCAGATAATTGATTAATTTCAAACTTTTGTTACATCATATCAGACTGACACATATATTCACAGGTAACTCAAATGCTGATTTCCGTCGTGGCAGCAACATATATAGAATGACTCTTTAACAATTTGTCTACAAAGTAAAAGCACAAGGTTCGTTTTGTTTCAATGCTTTATATGAAGCTGTATTACAGAGCTTTTAATTTTGAAAAGTTGTGAACTTGGTTCTAAAGATTATGTAGGTTTCTTAGCAGACCTCTGAAATTGCAAATATGCAATGTAAATAAAATAACAAGTTAAGTAAATAATTCAAACTTATGATTAAGCCACACACGTAAATGGTAATAAAGCAAATTCAGTTAAAATTTATGAAAAACACTGACTATAAAATCTTATTTGCAAATGAACTAGGTAGGATGAACACAGTTTTATAAATTTCACTCTGTACCATAGATTGTATGCAGAACTCTTTATATACAAACAATGAAGAAGTGCCAATAAAGGCTGGAGGAAAAGAATAAACAATCAAGGAGGACTCATTAATGACAAGGAAAAACTCGGACTCCATAGGATTAACACAGGCCAAGAAAACAGTCCATTCCAAACATGCAGGTTTAGAATGGACACTTTTTGAGATATCTGTAAAACTTAAGCCTTAACCAGCCTCTTTAATCGTGTTAATGTATCAAGCCTGCACTTTGAAAGAATGTCTAATTTTTCCCTCTTCAAAAGTACCTCATTTGGTAAACCCTGGTTTTTCTGTGTGTGGGACGTTGCATCTGTGTGCCAGTTTATATGTGCCAGCAATCCTTTGTCAGCTAAAAACAAAAATCCATTAGTTTGCGTCCAAGATGGCTACCACAGCTCTTTGAAGCCTTTGTGTCCAAGCTTACGCAGAGGAATGTAATTCCCCTGAGCTCTGAGCACCATCTATTTCTGTCCATGTATGTCTAATTGAAATGTTGCTATGAAAACAATAGAGCGAGGCAAAGGGGAAAATCCAATTTAAAAAGTTGATGAGGATGGGATTTTCTGGCTGGAATTATTCCCAGTACTTTACAGTTCAGGTTAAATTTCAATAGCATTTTATCAGACACAAACACACACACACTGGTAAAGACACTAACATGAGTGCAGAGCCAAATATATAACACTCACATTGACAGCGTAATTTAATATTGTCATGCCCTGGGAGCCACATGAAAACACTAATGCACATAATGCGAGATTTAAGTCTGTGTTCTCCTTGTGTACATAAAGACCTCAGGAAAAAAAGAGTTTCACTTTTAGCATTTTTTTTGCCCATTTTTTCCTTGCTAAGGAAGGAAGTTCCTGCTTTAATTCTTGCTCATAAAGATGGATGCATGTATGCAAGAGACAGTAACATCACAAAAAACAATAAATCCACTTCACATCCATTATATATACCACTTATCCGTTTAGGGTCACAGGGAGAGCTAAAGCCAAACCCAGCTGACATTGGGTGAGAGGCAGGGTACACACTGGACAGGGCACCTGTGTATCACACGTCCAACATGTGGAGACAACATTCACACACCTATTTAGAGTCTCCAATTATCTAACCTCAATGTTCATGTCTGTGGACTGTGGGATAAAGCTGGAGCAAACACAGGGAGTACATAGAAACTCCACACAGAAAGACCCCGGCCAAGCTGGGATTTGAACTCAAGCTTCAAATCCCTTTTCACTCTCTTTTCCAATATAACCTAATACGAATGTAGATTAAAGTAAACCAACCTCATGTACACGTAGGGTGCATGAAAATAATTTGTAAGATAAACATTGTGAGGAAATCAGACCGCAACTTGTGCTTTTGCCAGAGCACCAAGAAGGCCCTCAGCTGGGCATGAAAGTGCTCTGCCAAAAGTTCCGTCTTTATTTGATTGAATCCCTCTTAGAGAGGAACACTGCTTTTTTTTTTGGTGTTTATAAATCATCAATAAACACATGATTGGACTGGCCATGCACGTAGGGAGAACTGTTGATCAAGCACACACCCTCAACATGACCTCTTCATCTTTTTGTTGACATTTGTTGTGTTGCAATGTTGTAATTTTTAACCTTTTTAATTACACTCAGTACTCAATAATGGTGACACTTTTAGCCAAATTTATTGAAAAGGAAAAACTGGAATATGACATTAGCATTCACACCCTTTACTTTGACAGTTGCGAATAATTGTGATTCAGGTGCCTCCCGATTTCTTGTGGAAAGATGGAGGGAATCCTTAACAACAGACCCCACCTCTTTAGTTTTCATGTAAGCAAATACATGAACCACTAACCTCTTTACTTCTTAAAGAACAGTGACAATCATGTAGTCCCAGGCCTATTTGTGAATTTGAATTCCCGACAAGGTGGATCATTAGTGAAATGTTCTACTTTCACACCAAGAAGGCAACTGCAGATTTTGTTATTTTTGACACTGAAGTGTTCCAGTCAAAAACTTAACAGCCGCACAATTGGATTGACTACCCAAGTGTCTTTAGTTACAAAAGAAGGGCACAGAAGGCTAAACCACGTCTGCTGTAAATGTCGCATCCATAATCCATCTATTGTCTATACATCTTATCCTTTTAGGGCTGGAGACAATCCTGGCTGGCATTGGACAAGAGGATTGGTGCACCCTTCCCATGCCATGGTAAAAGAACCAATACAAAAAATATGACAATAGCAACGGACAAAGCAAACAGCCCATTCCAAACAGGCAGATTTAGAACGGGTTCTGTTAGTATGTTAAAACATGCATACACATGTTCTCTCTTCTTTTGTAGAGGCAAGCTTCTGTTTAGTCAAACAAATATTTGATCATGTTTAAAAGAGAATGAGGTCATATTATGTTGGCTTGGTAAATATGTTTTACAACATACACACACCTCAATCAGCACGATGAGGATCAGGAGTCACTGGGGAGGAAACACTGAGAACCTGTCATGTATCCAGTGCTTTTCTTTATGGAACAGACATTTCTGCATGGTTTGATTGCATTTGCTATTTGAAATGGTTAACAGACGGGATGCATGACAAAAGACAGGGCGATAATGTAAAATGATCTTGTTCAACGTGTCTGATGTGTGTTGCAGACTCAAAGTACCTGCTATGACACACACACACACACACACACACACACACACACACACACACACACACACACACACACACACACACACACACACACACACACACACACACACACACACACACACACACACACACACACACACACACACACACACACACACACACACACACACACACACACACACACACACACACACACACACACACAGAGAGAGAGAGAGAAAGAGTTCATAAGTAGGTCAGATACTTTGTTGGCATGAAGGCAACTTTCACTCTAGGGATGTTTTAGAGCTGCAGTTTCTTTCAGTGATGTGTTATTTTTTGCATCAATAGTTCACAATGCTCGAGACTTACTGGTCAGAGAATGAAAATATGCTGTTTCAATGTTTTTCTCATTAGATTAGAATCAGGTCTCAACTTAAAAAGAAAATTAAGAAGGTTCACAGTGTAGAATCACACAGAAGACATTTTAACTGTGCAAACTGGACATCAGAATCGATAAGTCGTTAATGTTAATTACATCTGTGATTTTCCCACCATGACAAGTCAAAATGTTGGCTGTTTTACATGTAATTACATCATTAATATTATGGTAACAGCTCAGTTTTAATTTGTAAGTATTTCAGGGGAAATTGCTTGTTTCCCCTCTGGGATCAATTAATTCTTATCTTGCAAATTGTTCCATTATATTCAATAGGCTGTTTTTTTCTCTCAAATGTATGACGTTTCTTAAAGAAAATTACAGATTTTTATCAGAAACAAATGACCATAACGAAAAAACTTGACATTCTCTGTATTTGTTTAAACCAATTATAGTGACTAATACTATGGCTTTTTTTTAAACTTCTTTCTTTATTAAATTTAGTTTTGAATAAAATTTCTCTCTGTCTCATCAAAGAGCAGAGTATGGCCGTTTTCAGACATGAACTTTAGATAATATCCGTAAAATGGGGTCCAAACTTTCCTGAGTTAGTCTTTCATATATAAAGAACGCAGCAGGGGATTCTCTACACAGATGTGTTTATAACAACCTAAACATCTTTGAAGCTTTCAGCAAGGGTTGGTGCTGCATGTAAGAGGCAGGTATTGATTCCTATCACCAAAGGCTCTCTAATCTGTTTTATTAAGTTGACATCTTTTAAGTTCTACAAGTATGGCACCTTTATTTTCATTCTGAGATATTTGTAACATGCAGACATAATATATGGCCATTGAATGTCCCTTCTTCTGTACTGAGCCTAATGTGTAGGAAGAAGTTACCCCAGACTGTTTAAAGACGACGTAATTATCAATCTACGGATTTTTTTGTTTGTTTTTCTCATGAGTGTCCCATGCTGTCTGTGTGTAATGGACTAACAAATCTCTCAAGTCAAGCTGCTGCCTCTGAGCCCTGCTCATCTACTGGCTCAACACCATCCTGTGGGGTGTTGTTCTCTGCGGTCCTGTCTTCCTCGACTCTCTGCCCCATGTAACTGCTTGTCTCTTTTTGGGTAACAAAGGGGTCGAGGAAAGACAGGACCTCAGAGTAGCTCCACCGTTTTGATGCTGACCCACTCTTTCTCCTTCAGATACATGTCCCTGAGACCCTTCCATTTCCTCTGACAAACACACACACGCACATGCAACCAGTGGCGGCTCCTGCCAAATTTCTCAGAGGGGGACAATTGTTGCAATGATGGCTAAGGTTACCTTTTTAATGACTAAATAAACTCAAGTCAGCTAGACATTGTCTCATTGCATACGTACATTTGCATAACATTAGTTTTTTCTGGTCACCTCACATAGCAATACCACCAGTAACCACAAGACAAGGATTGTTCCTTAGGCTACATACTGTACAGTCATTTTGTAGACAGGTCTTAAATTAAATTAGTTGAGCTCTAAAATGACTGAAAAATCCACTGTGGTCAACAGATACATTGTCTTCCATCAGTACCTTTGAATATGAAGAGAGACCTGTTATGCCATTAATGAAATAAGTGAGTCTCACATTTATCAGACTCAGTTCACCAGATAACAGGTGCAGCAAATCAAGGACCTTTATTTAGTAGCTAGCTGTGTTATTAAACAAATAAATGTTGGCATCTACTTACTACAGGTAGCAGTACAGATCACAAAGTATCCACTAGATGGCAACATAAGACAAGGATGTTCCTTAGGCTACACATTTTACAGTATTTGTGGACAGTTAAAGTACTGTACTTCAGTAAAATTGTTTAGGTTCTTGTACTTTACCTTATAATTTCCATTTAATGCTACTTTATACTTCTACTGCAATACATACATTTTGTATTTTTACTTCATTTGATAACTGTTACGCTCCCATCTAGGAGGTAGGAGCGCTGCATAAGTGTAAAAACTTGTTCCCTCCCCAGCCCCCAATACAATCAAAACACTAATTATTCAGTGACAAGTTAATTTATTATTTACACAAAACAGTGAAACGCGATATTCAACTGAAAATGATGAGTACTTAGGGTGAGCCCACGCCAAAACAACAAACAAAAGAAGCTATCTCCACAAAGTAAACTGGATAAACCTATTGAAATAAGCCAATAAACCCCAAAACATTAACTAACTCCCTAAAACACAGCAAGAGAAACACAGGCTGCTCACCCCTACAACCTCAGTGCAACCTCACAGGACTATTTACAATATGTCCAAATGCTTACTAACCTGATCAGAGTTACACACAGCGAGAAAACGCAAATAATTAATCGAAAGCACCACAGGTTTTGTAAACGAGGACAGAACCGAGCTGCTGCTGTCAAGTTGCTTTTCCCCCGGCCGGCTGGAAAACCCGGATGCTTTAACTTGCGGGCTGTTGCGGAGGGACCAATCAGCAGCGGACATCTCCCAATGCGAATCATCCCATCCAGCCAATCAGGAGAGCGGTGGCACTGCAAATATCCTCTCCTGAGCAGCACACACTCACACCAAAACACGGACATACAAATCATAGAAGAAGAAAAAACACTATGGCTAGGGCCGTAATAATTACTTACTTAAGTTAGTAGTTGCTTTTTAGATTGAGATTTTATGAAGAAATCAGTTAAATACGATGCATTGTTGTAGAATAAACACTATAGAGATGAGTGAGCTCCACCTTGACAAACTATAATAGTGCTACTCACACATTAATGCATCAGAATTATTAATACAATATGTTGGGCCATGGTTCTTTGTGAAACCACACTTCGGCCTACATGTGCCATCAAAGCCTGAAGCAGCATGTTCCCCCAGGACTCAGTCTCCCAGAGGCATCAACTTCACACAGAGGGTGAAACCCCAGGGACACAGGTTTCAACTCCCATTGGTCACTCTGGACCCCATGACCTGTGAGGTCACCGGGCCAATATAAGCCAGGTTCTCCAACTCTTCCTACAATCCTTCCACAGGAGGGAAGGCTGTCGAGCCTCTTCTCCAGCTCACATCTTCTCTTCCCATCCAACTCTTCGAGAGGAGCACAAAGGTGCAGCTTCCAGCTCATCTCACCAAGAAACCTCCTCTACCAACGTCCTAGCAGCGATGCGATATCCTGCCGGAAAACTTCAACCAGCAACTGAGCTACACAGCTCAACAGAAACCAGCAAGACGACACAAAACTGCGAACTGCACAGCAACTTCCTTTTTCCCCTTTCCGCGGACGGGTAACACAACTGGGCTTAATAATTATACTAGGCTAAGCAAGACTGTTTATTCGATTCTGTGTGATGTTTATAAGTTTGATTTGTGGTGTTGTGATATTTTGGGTACAAGTTATTGAGAAAGTAATGTTAGTCTGTTATGCTCTTCAGTCTTTCGTTGCATCCAATCTAGTAACTTTCTCTAACTTGGCGCACACACAACTCTTCACCTCATTATCTCTACAGGTCGTAAACATTCCAATAGGTGGGGAAGGGTGTTATCTCTTTGGCCAGCCACCATCTTGAAAGCACGCTGACTCACACAGACACACACACACATACCTATCTTTGTTTAGCAATTAGACCGTTAGTAATTTGGGTTTTTATGCTTTATTATATTCATAATAAATGTTTTTCTTTCACAAATGTTTTTTCATTAATGTTGCATAAGTGAATTTCGCCAACCTCTACACTGTCAAGAACTCCATATCCTTCAACTTAGCCAACTATCTATATGGTAATTTTGGTTATAGTTATTAATTTAATTGTTAATCAGAGTTCCAAATTTGTAGTTAGAACCTTTATGAGACTTAATCAATGAATTGGCTATCTTTTCCCTTCCTTTGAAGGGTGGTGCCCCGAGGTAACTTTAATCAATTAAAGTTATTTAATATTAATAATAAATATTAATATTTTTATCTTGATAACCAAATTTATTGAATGCCGAAAGGCACACCATTTTATGGTATCACATTTGATGCATTATGGCACAACAAATAATATAATACCTAATATAAAACTCACAGGGGACATTTTTTTGCATTATGAGTTATTTTACTTTTAATATTTTAACCTTTGTGCTTATTACTAAAGAGCTTTACTCTGTTTTCCTTAGAAGACAATAGTGTCCCTAAGGTAATAAATTTAACTCATAATACTACATTTTTGAACGCATGACCTTTACTTGTAACCGAGTATTTTTCTATTGTGGTAGTTCTACTTTTACTTAAGTGAATGATCTGATCACTTCTTCCACCCCTGGCCATTTATTGGTTCAGCCTCAAGACAACTTTGTATGTAAAGACAACTACTTTACAGAGCAGAATAAAGAGCAGTGACACTGGGGCTGACAATGTGAAATGAATAAAACTATTTACAATTATACTAATGGAAAGATATGTGCAGTCACATCACACACAATCACTACTTGAATTACATTGCTCACTCATACAGCGCAAGTGCACCACAGCAGCCCTTGAACTCAGTAATCTCGTAGATAAGGGATAGTTCAGTCTTGAGCTTCGAAAGTATGGCAGAGCTGTTCAAACATCTCTCCTAGCAGCGTGGCACTCACAAGGTGATTGGTGAAGGAGAACCTTTGTTTGGCGTGGGCCAGGATTGTGTCGCAGACCTGTCAAAAAAAAAAAAGTATATATATATATGGGTGTGTGTTACTGACATCTCAGGCATGACTGAGGAAACAATTGTAAACAGCTCTACTGGTTTGCATGCAATTAACATGAATGTGACCATTTTGTACTCAGTCTCTTAAGTATCTTACTGTATTCTTGAGAGTATGATGGGTCCAGATAGATGTAGTGGAAAACTACCAAATTTCCTTTGGATATATAGTGGTTTGAAAGCAAAAACCGGAGAGATGTGGACATAATCATTTAAAGTATGTCACACTTTGCAAGCATTATTTTTTCTATTTGGCCTTTATATTCCTTTCGGAACATAGGCCATTGATGAATTGTTTCCACCCTCGTCTGTCTTGAGCCATCCTCTCCAGCTGTTTCCACGTCAGCCCCTTCTTCTTGAATTCCTGCTCTGTGCTCCTTCTCCAGGTGTTTTTGGGTCGTCCTCTACCCCGTTTGCCTTGTGGGTTCCATATCAGTGCCTGTTTTGTTATTGCTGTTGTGTTTCTTCGTAGTGTGTGTCCAATCCAGCTGTATATCTACTGTTTCTTGTTTTGTGCATTCCCACAGGTTGATGTTGCTAATTGTGTTTGGCCAGAAGACTCCAAGGATGAGTCTTAGGCAGTGGTTTATGAAGGTTTGCAGTTTGTTCGTGATGTTAGTGGTGATTCTCCAGGTTTCAGAGCCATAGAGCAGCACGGTTTTAACGTTGGAGTTGAAGATTTGAAGCTTCGTCTTGAGGGAGATTTTTTTACTTTTCCAAATTTTGTTTAAGATGTTGAATGTTGTTCTTGCTTTCCCAATTCTTGTCTTCACGTCCTCCTCTGTCCCACTAAAACAGCTATCACACTTCCCAGGTAGGTGAATTTGTCAACATCTTCCAGCGTCTGGTCCCCGATGGTTATTGGGTCCATGTTCTTGGTGTTTATCCACATTGGTTTTTGGTCCATTAATTTTGAGTCCAAGTCCAGCTGCAGTTTTTCCTAGCAGTTTGGATTTGTCCTGCATCTGTTGGTGGCTATGGGAGAGTAGTGCGATGTCATCCGCAAAGTCGGGGTCCTCCAGATGTTCTGTAAGACTCCACTGGATGCCAGTCCTTTTATTGTGGGTTTATTGTACCATGATCCAGTCAATGCACAGAAGGAAGCGGAAAGGGGAAAGCAGGCAGCCCTGTTTCACACCGGTGAGCACTTTGAATTTTTCTTGTGTGCATCCCTGGAAGAGTACGTTGCAATGCATGTCCCAGTACATGTTCTTAATGATGTTGATATACTTTGGGGGGATTCCATAGTGTGCCATGAGTTTCCCACTTTGTCACACTTGTCAAGCACACTTTGAGTAAAAAATACTGCTACCATTCAGCCCTGAATGCAACTCTGTAATAAACCAAGTTGGTGATTTTCCAAAACTGAGTTCAAACACTTCAGGACTTAAATGGACAATAATAAATGCATATACCTCTTTGGACAGCCTCTGCTTCTCCTTTTCTCCTTGAGGTTCCTGCTGCCACTTGCTGCTGCTCTTGTGATGAGCTTTGGTCCCTGAAGGCAGACAGATCAACAGTGTTTGTTAGTATATGAATGAGACAGTATGTCATTGAAACTACCCACAATCTCTATGTAAAAAATATCTTTTAGATATACGTTCTGTTGCTGTCTCTGCTTAACTTTGTTACACAAAGGGTAATTACAATTTCCAAAGATGACTGAATTAGTTTCCTACTTTTGAGTGTCTAAATCTTGGATGATGAGAATGCCAGTGCGTTTGGGCGATCGGGTAAAAAAAACTGTTAATTCCACCCAAATCTGAAATGAAAACTCTCACTGCTGGGATGTGAGAAGTGGCTTGCTGCATAACCAAATTCAGCTGGTGTGTGTAGCAATGCACATGGTGGACATTTTCATAATGTTCACTCACCTTTTGCTGCACACCAGCCCTCTCTCTCCTCATCACACTGGCCCCATTGTATGCTTGCGCGCTGAGTTTACCTTTTGTAATCCTCAGAGATAAGACAGTTCAGTCTCTCCAAAATCGCGTCAGCTGTTGGGTCCAAGATTAGGACAAACTCAAGAAACGTTGCTGCACAGCATGGTTCCCTTCAATGTATCTCAACACAAGAATGTGCAACACCCATGAATGTCTGTGTCAGTCTGATATGGTGAAATAAAAATAATCAAAGGAGGAAAATGAACTGCTGATGATTTTGACGCACAATTGCTGTAGTTTATCAGAGGACGTAGAAGAAGACACACAGACAAAGGGCACCTTGGCCCGCGCCCACTGCTACACAGCACTGCTCTCCTGTTGATTCAAATCTCATTCATATTGAACATATCAAATCCCACCAAATTCAACAATTTCTCTGACATAAAGAATACACCGGTGAAGTGTGAAGCCTGAACATCTCATGAAAGTCCAGAAGATGTTACTTACACAATCACAGCACGCTGCTCTCACCATATTACAGACATCCTATAAGGCGTCAACAAGGCCAATTGCAATTGACAGTGTTCAAGTTTGTGCCATTTTGTTTGTCCAATCTCCAACAATAACTTCTCCAAGTTTTTGTTCCTCTTTGGTTCCTCTAAGTCAGAAACGTCATGCTTGAGTGGACTCGAATGAGCTTCCTGTGTATTGTGTCGTAACAATACACTGGAAGTCTCCACATGGCCTTGGCCCACCCCCCACACTCGTTACGCTGGGTTTACACCGGACGCAGCGAGGCAGCGCAGCCGCCTGGCTGTTCACACGGGACGCGCATTTCTCTCGCCGGTCAGCCGCGATTCACTCACATGTGGCATTTGTCTGGATCGTTGGGACTGGGAGGCTGCAGCAGGAATTTGTGTCAACGCCACACAGCCAGCAGTGTGGAAGACTTCCGCAGTGTTCAGCACTACTGTAACACTGGCACAAACACAGAGCCCCACACTCGTTATGCCAGGTTTACACGGACGCAGCGAGGCAGCGCAGCGCCGTTCTCAAGCGCGCAGCCGCCTGGCTGTTCACACGGATGCGCATTTCTCCGCGCTGGTCAGCCGCGATTCTGCTTTCTCCGCTTGTTGTTGTACCTGTTGAATGTCGGGGTTCGGGGTAAATGATGGTCTTCATAGCCCCCACCCTCTCTTTCTCTCTCTATCTGCTTGTGTGCTTGTAGTGGATGGGCAGAGGGGACATTTAATTATGTGATTGGGAAAATTAAAACTCCAGGACAACAGAAGGGGAATACAAAGTATGGGATGCATATTTGATAATTTATATCATATAAAATCATGGGGGAGGGGGAGCTGGCTCATTAGCATTTAAAGGAACAGGCACTCAAAACAGGTCGCTCTGTGGAGGGCTGTTTTAGACAGGGTAAAAAGGGTGCTGTTTTAAATGATCCTTGTGGTATTTTGACCAAAGTATGTTACAGACATTTCATTAAGACCCCAAGGAACCATATCAACTTGTGGGAAAATGGGCATGCTATGTCCCCTTTAATACCAGGCTTCACAAACTGATCTTCACGCAGGGAGTTATGAAGAATACACACGCGTGGCCAGCTCCACACAAAGTGCTTTTGTTTGGCGCTGGTGATCATTACAATGCACACACACCAAACACATGTCATATGAAAACATCCCTCACATCAACAAGGTAGAAGCTCGTGCTGTGTTTTTGTGAGTAAAGCTTCATGTGTCCTCCTATCGCTGCTGGTTAAAGTCAGCAGACGTGATTTTAGAAAGATGTACTCGATGTTCTCGATGATGAGGTTCAGTCATCGGAGAATGAATTGTTTTTCGTAGTTTCTGCAATGCAAGTGTTTTGTGCAATCAACAGATGATCTGTCTGAAGTTTGTTGTCAACATGACACGTGTGACGAGGCAAATCTGGAAAACTAATTTAACGTCTTCATTGTCGAACAACGTGTTGTGTATTTCTTCTCTCCTGTCAGATGATTACGTGCTTTGTTGGAGCTGTGTCAGTCGAAGGAGTAAATAAAGTACCCTGTGTAACTATGACAAGTCTGCAAATTATAATAAATAAAACTGTTTATATTTTTTTTTGTATTTTCACGAACAATGTGGTGTGGTGATACAGGCAATTGAGGACTCTTCAGGAAACATCATTAAAAATAAAGTGTCTTTTTGTGTCAGTATCATCTTCAGACATAACCACTTAGTTGTGGGGCTAAATATAAATGTGAAAGTAATCCCACCACGGGAATGTAGACAACTAAAATGCACACCTGCGCACTCATCTTCACGAAGTTCAAACTGCCATGGCACTACAAAAGTCACTGTAGAGACTATCCATTTATGTTCAGATAACCTCTATGGTTCACTAAACTAATAGCCACACTTCATACAGATATCTTTGAAGATTTGTTTGTTTCTTATCTCTCCTTTTTAGCACATCACAAAAATTTGTATCTCATACAAATGCTCAAAAGTATCTCATTGTCCATGTAAAAAACATCTACATCACACACAATATTAAACAAATAAATGACATGTTTACCTGTTGGTCCACATCCACAACATGGTTAGTTTGGGGCTGTTTGGCTTTTTTAAACATCACAGTAAGGAAACAAAACAGAAATTATACATATGAATGCTAATTTGATACATGTGTGAAACGTTTGACTAATTTTAATGATCTAAGCTTGTCCCAATTGCTTAAATAATTAGGAACGTCTTTTGTACCTGTGCAATTCAGTTTGCGAATTACACACTCAATCAATCACCATATGATGCTAACAATTCACACCTGGTGGTGGCAACACCTACATATATGGATTTTTCAGCTCGCTTGATTTGTAGCGAGTTCAGAGATTCAGAGAGAGACAGCGAGAGCGAGAAATAGCAATATCAAAAGAGAATTGAGAAGGTGATACAGCTTTGGAGATTGTTGAGGTGAGGTAAATTCAGGTGACGAAAATATTAGTAGTATTTAGAGCAGGGATAGTATAGAACAAATATTGTAGATATTAGATATAGGGTAGATTTGAGTAGCAATAGGCATAAATTAGCACAGGGTAATATTCAGATTAGTAACAGTGTAGTCAGGGACACAGATATATATTGAAAATGTTAAGGGAAATAAAAGACTTCCTGAGGCATAATGCCTATCCTTTTGGTTTATCTTCAAAAAGACCAGCATATAATAAAGAGATGTGAAAATTACACCTTTTAAGGGTAAGTAGTAGGCCTTGTCATTCCAAACAATAAAAGGCACTGATGTTGAGTTACTAATATCATCATGGCCCTCAGATGGGCAGCTTCACTACATATGCCGGAGAAGGAAGCAGGGCGAGTATCTCGCCAAAGTTGTTACCTCACCAGAGGGGGCAAACGATGTGTTTGTGGCCTTCCATGCGAGTGAGCATGGAGGCCATTGTGGAATGGAGAAACTGTGGATTCCATTTCCTTGTGGTACTACTGGCCTGGGATGAAAAAGTACATACGGAAATGGGTGAGCTTGATCTAATTTTGTCAGTAATCTCTGTGCATGGTGGTGTAAGTTAAACACACTCTTTCATATTCAATTTGTTTCTTTTCTCATTTACTGATTTCTTAAATTTGTTTAGGTATTGGAGAGTCCTCAATGCCAGGCCAGAAGGAATGTCCTCAAAATAAAGAAGGCTTACATCCCAATTGAGGGACTGCACTGAAATGAGTCCATAAGAACACATTTCCATAACATGCTCCTTTCCTCAGGTAACTAAGCCACTTGAGCTTGTGGGGATGGATCTGGTTGGAAAACTCACGCCAACCAAAAGGGCCACCAGTACATATGTGTTATCATTGATTATTTCACAAAATGGACAGAGGCCTATCCTTTGAGGACCAAATGTGCTGCTGAGGTCACTGAGTGCATCCTCGAAGTTTGGTGCTCCGAAAAGGCTTCTCACAGACCAAGGAAGAGAATTTGTTAATGAGGTAAGAAGTCCTCATGCCATCTGTATCTTAAATGATATGGGGTCAATCTGAATGTTTCCACTTTTCTTTCAGCTCAACTATAATATCTATGAGAAGCTGGGAATAAAGAGAAGTCTCTGCTCTCCCTGCCACCCCAGACTAACGGCTTGGTGGAAAAAATTAACGGAACTATTCAAAGGTATTCTAAATGTCTATTTGTGTCTTCATTAACACTGCAATCTTAAGGTCACAATGTTGTGTGTATGATCTTACAGGACCTTGACTAAATTGGTGGGTGACAAAACCAACACTTGGGATGGCCACCTCCAGACAACACTTTGCCCTAAGGACAAAAAGCAATTGACTACCAGATACTCCCCTTTTTCTCATGTTTGGCCGTGAGGCCAGGTACCCATTCCGAAGAGTATGTGGTTTGTAGGAAAGTACACATGTAATGTGTGTATCGTGGGAAAAATAGAAATTATGTTTAACATCATGGTTGCTGTAACTCAACATTCTGATGTGTTTCTTGACACAGGTGACAGATAATAGTATGGAGGCTCTTATTGCCCAGGATACCCAATCTCCAGGAATGAAGAACCTCCATGCTCCCTACACCATGGCTCAAGCCAACATGGGAAAATGAGGAGAAGATTAAGAGAAGAGAGAGGAGATGGGCCATGACGACAATTTCAGAGTTGGCGAAAAAGTAATGACGGCCTATATACGCCAGGAGCAGAGAAATGGGGAAATGGAGACCTCCATGCCCGGCCCCCTTCACAATCGTAAAATTGGGGGAAAAGTGCCGACCTAGTCATGCCGAAAAGCATAAAGTAAACATCGACCAGCTGACCAGGTATATTGAGCCTACGGCGCGTATTCCACACAAATGGCTGACCGAATCACCATCAACCATCTCCAGAGCCCCTCACCTCCAGCCGCCTCACCATCACCCACATCTCCGGCAGTGTGTGTCCCTGCAACGGTTGGAATGAAAGTCTATTCATACACTTTGGAAACAGGTAATAGCAAATTATGAGTAAAGTTATTTTGCTAATGTTTATTGCAGGTAATATGTCAATTTTTCTACATAGTGGTACAGGAAATTTGGGCTGGGGAAAAGCCAGAGGTGTTATGGAGCAAAATAGGTCCCTACAAAGTTCTTACCACACAACCTCCGGAACACCTTGTCCAGATGAACTTGTGGAAAGTGAGGTAAGCAACATCATGTGGTGTTATTGTGTGTAAAGTAAGTGAACGTGCTTTGACTCAATCAGTTTGAAGATAAATGGTTGGTCTGTTTACGCATCCCTGTGTTTTCCACTTGTTTCTTGTTCAGTTAGCAGACATGATTTTAAATGCAGAGGAAATGGATGACATTTTCAACAAGCCTGCCAAGTATGAGAATGCAGATAGGCCAACGGCTGATCCAAGAAACAGGTTGGCTACTTATTTTATTATTGTAAAACAAGAGCTATTTATTAGGAAAAAATAACATAACTATGTTTCAAGAACAGATGATTTGTCTGGCCTATGTCGAGTGTGGTGTGTATGCACGGATGTGCAATGGGTAAGGCAGATTTTAAGCACTTTCAGTTGATGCATGTCTTACTTATATGGTAATGCAATACAGATTATTTTCTCTACTTCCAGATTGCTTGTACACTGTGTGACAGCTGGTTCCACTGCAGCTGTGTTGGGCAACCCTTTTATTGCCGGCTGTGCATGTCAACATGTATAATGTAATATGGCTGTTTTAACCGGCTCCATGCTTTTAAGGCACCTTAATTGCTTGATAAAATGTCAAAATAATAAAAGTGAAGATGAGTGCGCAGGTGTGCATTTGTGTTGTGTCTACACACTAAATAAAAGGCCTTACACCAAACCAGCAAACCATGACACTAGTTGTTTTTTCTGACTAAAAGCTCTTACAAGCCTCTCATTACTTGTGTTTGGATACTTGCTTCACACCAACCAGGATCGAAACGCGCACTGATAGTAAGCACGCAAACTATTTGTTGGTTTTGCTTTGTCTGTGCGCAGGATATAGCAGTTTTTCATGTCGTACGTGCGGTAAGCACACGCAGCGGTGTCCAAATGTGTGAAGTATGAACGATAATTCAGAGGTTACGGTTAAATCAGGACTGTCACAAGTTAACCTGGCGTATTTCCTGAAACAATAACACATGGTGGATGCTGCTTTTCAGTCTGAAGGGTGGCATAGTGGGTAGTGTCATTGCTACTACAATTAACTGTCTTTAAACCCCAGTGCAGAGACGGTACACAGAGCACGAGGCTGTACTGAAAGTTCAAGGGTGTTTTTAATCCTATGATGCTGGATCGTAGATGCAGTTTAGATGACAGACAGCTAAAGCTACACAAGACAATTACTCTGATAACACAAAACAGAGCAGCGGCGAACGAGAGACTGTGGTGACAAGGACAAATTGGCAATGACTGGGAGCACGACCAGGGTAGATATCCTGCCGGTGAGCATCTATCAGCGAATGAGCTGCAGGTGCACTGGTGAGCGGTCCTTGGCCACGCCTCCACAGAGTCATCAGAGGGAGATTGCACACACCTGCGGAGTGCAAACAAAACAAGGAAGGGAAAAACAGTAGGGGGCATAGAGGAGCTGTGACGTTGACATTTTTAAGTGGACCACAGCGTATCGATTCCTGTGGTAGGATTTTAGTCACATTTATATTTAGCCCCACAACTGAGTGGTTTTGTCTGAAGATGATACTGACACAAAAGGCAGTTTATTTTTAATGATGTTTCCTGAAGTGTCCTCAATTGCCTGTATCACCCCCTACACATTGTTTGTGAAAATTAAGAATCTGCGAGCTGGAACACCGGATCTTCAACCGACAACATCTGGGAGAGTGTAAACAAATATTACCAGTTGCCATGATCCCCAGTAAAACTGGAACACCGGATCACTCTGCCTCTCCACAACGAAACACTTGGCAAAAATCACGTAGTCGTAATCATCTACTCTCACGTGGAAGCGGAGGTTGAGCTCATCGTTCTGGATGTTCAGTAGAGGTGTCTGCGGTGAGACACTACGTGCTTCAGTAATGGAGACTTTCATCCAGACAGGATCTTTCGGATCGGGGACGCCACCTTCCCATGTCTGGACAGCTCTCTACTGAAGAACTCATCGGTGATGAAGGGAGGGACATTGGATAGGATCACCTTGGTGGCAGGTTGGGACAGAGGCAGCACCTGTACAAAATAATCTTTCACAGTGATTCCTGTCTCAACGACTTTGTTAACCTTTTCCACCCGATCCAGGAAAACGACCACGGCGCTGTTCATCAGCACGGCCGACACAACCCTGCTGTGGCCGACCCTCTCTCCCACAGCAAGGCTGATGCCCTCCACGCTGCGGGGGAAGATGGCAGAGACCTTGATTCCATGTTTGCGGGTTAAGTTTTTTAAAGTTCCCGCTGGCCATGGAATCTGCCATGCCACCGGCAAGACACCGGTGAGGATAGAGAAAAGAAAACCCACATAAAACACCAAACTATAAACTACTGTGAACCTTTAACCAATAAACTGTGTGAAAATAATACTTGTTCCGCCACTCACTCACATGCCACAATCTCCCAGCATGCACTCCGAGAGAGAGAGAGCGAAAACACACAAAGTTAGTGACGTGGTAAAATAAATAAATAAATGAATGTGGAGGCAGAGAGACAGAAAGAAGGGTGCTCAGTGCATGATGGGAGATCCCCAGCAGTCTAGACCTATAACAGCATAACTAAGGGATGGCTCAGGACTCACCTGATCCAGAACTAACTAGAGGCTTTCTAAAAAAGGAACGTTTTAAGTTTTCCTTAAATGTAGAGATGGTGTCTGCCTCCCGAACCCTGGTGGTTCCACAGGAGAGGAGCCTGGTAGCTAAATGCTCTACCTCCCATTCTACTCTTACAGATTCTTGGAACCGCAAGAGAGCCTGTGTTTTGGGAGCAAAGTGATCTATTGGGACAATACGGTGTTATGAGCTCTTCGATATATTGAGCTCTTTGATATATATTTACTGTTGTGATCCCATGTTGTCCTTGAGCAGCTTCTTTTAGTAAAATTAGATCATCTTGTGCGTTAGCTCAAATGGATTTTGTGAACACAACATATGCTGTGAAAGTAATTAACAGTCAGATTAGTCAGGTATTGAAGGTCTTAAACTGCTGCGGTTTAAGGAAGGTGTGTGTGGTTTCTTAAATTAATGTGGACATATTTAGGGAATAAAGCTACAAATCTTTTAAATGAAATCCTTGAATTTAGGTAGCTGACAGAGTATCAAATTGCAAATATTGGCTAAATCATTCAGTCTGGGGCTTTTATCTACAGTATAACTTAAAGAAACAATATGGAACTATTTCACAATAAAATAACAGCTTTAAAATCATTTTAAAGGAAGGATTTGAAAGAGGGAGAATGGTGGCTCTTTCACTCCCAATTATCGCCTCTGATGCCTGATCTTGCTTTGTTACAATTTAACGTAAGTCTCCCACTTACTTTTAGTAAGTGGAGTCATGTTTGAGTGTATTGCCTAAGTGTACTCTACTGTCAGTTGATATTACATTGATATATGATTGTATTATAAATATATTATGTTATATATATTATTATTATCATACACAGCAAGAAACATATCAAGCATTCTAAACAATCTCTTCATTGGCTGGCAGAACTGGCATCTCTAGATATGAGGTCGATGGGATCCTCTTGCTTGTGGTTTAAGCCACTTTAGCTCAGCTTTTGAATGGACGTTTATTCTGACATTAGCTGACAAGGAACAGTTTTTTGATGGATGCACAGCTCTTCATTCCAGAAGCTTATTAAGCTGAGTTCACACAGGCAGCTAATAGACATGCATTAATTTATTCTTTATTTTGGGCTGAATTTCAAAAGTTTGCTCAAAAATTTGTTTGACAGTTGGATGGCAACACAGCTAAGGGCAAAGACAGGCTGAGAAGAAGAGAGGGAAAAGTGAAAATCCAAGCACAAGAATGACATAAGAGATGAGAAATAGACTGAGGATAAAAGCAAAACACCACAGAGGGTTAGAGGGAGACAAATAAGGGAAGTGGCAGAGAGCAATGGACAAGGTTGAGATAGAAAGCAAGAGATGGAGTGAGACTCAAATGAAAAAGAGAAAAAATATGGAAGGCAGATTTGCTGGTGTAGTCCAGTATGGAAGAAAAGTATGCAATCGTGCATCAGGGAATCCATCCCTGAGCTGCCTAATAAGGTCCCCTGTTAATAGACATGTCAGTCTGTGAAGAGAGGGAGGCTCAAGGATGACTGAAACACTGAATAATACAAGAGCAGCCGCAGAGTGCCACTGCTGGAGGGAGGATATTAGGACATGGAGGAAATCTCTGCCAGAGGTAAATTAAGTTTAAGCTCTAACTCCACTAAGATAATTCACTGGTTTATTTGGGTTCAATAAGATGAAGGTATTGTGTTAATTAAGGGACAAAAGATTATGGAATACACTTCAGAGGAAATGGAGAAGCTGCTCTGTGAAAGAAGGAAGGTGCTTGAGGAAACAAAATGCTAGAATCCAACTGAAATTAAAATCCACATTTTTTCACTGTTACAGCTCTGCAAGTAACATTTCCTGTCTCTGTCTTGAGAAACATGATTTATGGAGGGTTCATACAAAACGGGGGTGTTATTATAATAGTTATTTATAATAGTAATATAATAATTATAAAAAGTGATTATTCTAATTATAAATCAACTATCACTTAAATGTGTGACAGGGGTCATTGTGCAATGAGATGTTGCATGGCTGATTACCTGCCAGTCTGAACTATAAAAGCAACACACCAAATTATATCATTCTTCTCTTTTCCACAGTGAAATATAAAGAGAGGACAGATGATAAAGACTGTTTGTTGTAAAATCCAATACATTAAAACTAATGTCCTGTTTCTTAAACTATTAAAATGAAAATAAAACATCTTAGATGAGGTGACCTAGTTTCATATATACATAATACTGCTTTAATGACAAAATTTACAAAAATGTAATTTAGATATTTTTTGTAAATTTTGTCCTCTGTAGTGTTAAATCTTTCTGGTTTATTCACACACAACTTTGGTGACATTGTATCACTATTTTGTGGAAACAAAGCTCAGAATATAAAGTCAGTTTATGTTTTTGAACACTAACATATCTCTTTTCCTGTCTGCCACTAGGTGCGTTTAACTTTATACAGCGCAGCTCTGACTTAACATGATGCATGCTGGTCCTAACACAATGCATGCTGGTTAGAAATTTTGTCCGACTTCATTCAGCGCTGGATCGTCACGTGACCTTAAAACATCATGGGAGCGAACCAGCTGCAGTCAGACCGTACAGTTGCTCTGCAGCTGCAGCACCTTGGGGACGTCACAACTCAGCTCTGATTGGCTGAAGGCTTCAGTGACACACATGACGTGTCTTAAAAAAAAATAAGAAGGAATTTCATAAACTGCAAAAACATGATTTGGTGAAAAAGAAAAGGGCTGAGCTAGAAAATATAATTGTGTGGAAAAACTGAAATAAAGCACTATTCTAAGAATTCAGATGCGTATTGTGCTCCGTTTATCCATAAATGTAAGACTGAACCCCCTTTTTGTACCTAAAAAAGGTAATATACAGGAAAAATATCTACCCCTTACCATGTACTTACTTACTATATAATACTTAACTATATATAGTGTGAAGCTATATAACAACTGGCAGTGTACATGTTTGTTTCTGTTATGTTATTTCATGTGTGCCTGAAAGAAAGTTCTCAGTCAACTTCATTGTTCCCTGTATTCTTTGTTTTTATTGTTGCAGTTGAAACGGATGTTTAGAAACCCCGTGAGATCAGCCATCGTTCTCGTCTCACTGATGCTACGAGAAGTAGAAAGTTTCCAACTTGATGTCTGTGTTTTTTTACTCCACCCCTGCAGCTGACAGATCAAAACAGCCGCATTCAGACCAAGTCCAACTCGAACGCACCTATAGTGTCTGTGTGCTCAAACTCCTTACTCTAGATGAATCACACCCTTTACACAATGAATATCAATATGCATCCTGTTCTGATTTGATAGCCAGCTGTGTGTGTATGTGTATAAAACAATTTTTTTTTTTTTATCACTGTGTGACTATAGAGGTTACTGTTATTACAAGTGTGCTCTTCGCATAGATTTTGTCCATGTCCATGATCCATTGAAAAAAAAAAAGAATAATTTCTCCAACTCTACTCACCTTTTGTCCAAAATGAGATTTGACTCCTGTGTTTATACACACTTTAGCTCTCTAGCTTGCCTACAGCCATTATTCTGGCATTGCACCGAAATTATCCCAAAACTGCAGAGCATATAAACTAATCCTGTGCTCCTATGTTGAGCCAAGAGTGACCAATTAGTGTAACTTCAATTGAGGGCTTTCAAAGAACATTGACAATTTCACAACTAAAAGTATGACACAAATAGGTAAAACCAAAGTAAGTCATTTTATTTTCGTGGTTACTCCCTGTAACAAAAGACTGCTTTCAATCCACTTTGTTTTAA
>NC_061489.1:3992557-4036956 GCF_022539355.2 Hippoglossus stenolepis
AACCCTAAATGTAGAGATGGTGATGCTGGTTCCAAAGGAGAGGAGCCTGGTAGCTGAAGGGTCTACCTCCGATTCTACTCTTAAAGACTCTCGGATCCACAAGAGAGCCTGTGTTTGGAGAGCTAACTGATCCATTTGGACAATACGCTGATGTATGAAGGGGTTTCAATATGAAGGGCTTTGTATGTGAGGAGCAGGATCTTGAATTTTGTTCTGAATATATGATATCTCCTTTTTCCTGTCAGCACTCCAGGATTTTGGATCAAATGGAGGCTTTTCTTAAACTTACTGGAACATCTTGATAATATAGAATTATAAATTGTCCAATCTAGAAGTAACAAAAGCATGGACTGGTTTCTCAGCATGCTTTCTGAGACAGGATATTGTCTCTGTTTCTGCTACCTCCGCTGTTTAGATGAAAGCACTCCCAAAATCCGATAAGAAAACGCTGCATGCAAATGTAGAAATACATGTGTCTGGGCAGGTAGTGGATGGATGTAAACAATGTTGTGGTAATTGATTTGTCACTCGTGTATAAATAACAACATCAACATCAAAAATCCACAACAGTACACTGACATATCACAAATGGAACAGCACCAAAAGCCAGTGTGTACCATTGGTTCAATATCCATTGCCTAATTATCTAATCTCATGCAATTTCAAACACTGGATGAAACTTAAGCAAATTGCCCATTAAGTGAACTAAAGGGTAAACCAATTGAAAGGGGCAGACCTTTGAGTTACTCTGTCACAATGGCATCATCAGTTGACATATGAGTATAGGTTCATGATGTTTTTATTCCAATTTGCCATATTACTACTGTCAACAGATCATTTCTGATCATTGCTGTCATATGTCCACATGCAAGTTACCAGTGCCTTTAACCACATGTGGATGGGATTCAAACAACAGGAAGGTGGGAAGTGAAACATTCACATTGCTTCTCTGAAATGTATCTGTAAGTTCCAGGCAACATTGTATTCATTATGAAATCACAGGAAGGTTTTTTTTCAACTGCATAAATTACAAAAAGATATTAATGAGGCACTTCAGACATGAGCAGGAGCTGAACTGTACAGATAAGGATTAAATATGTTTGCCAATTTTAACTGCAAAGTTAAATGCTTCAGTCCCTCTGCAATACCAACCCTGAACAATTTAAAATAGATCTATTTTGTCAGTTGCTGTTTTTAACATTCCTTTCTTATGTGGTTACTCTGTAATTTGGTATGTGTTTTAAATGTACATTGTGTGCATTGTTGAGATTTCTTTTCAAATACATACTGTGTTTTGATATGTGAATGATGTGTATATTGTTGAGCCCTGACAAAAGGAGAATTTCTGTCACAAAATCATATATTGTTCTGTTGCTTTGCAGTTTCCCTTGTAGAAGTTGGTAAAGGTTGGAAAAGGGAGACTTGCCCTTTTTAGTCTCCTGGGGGGCTGGAGTGTCTGTCGGACCTTTTTAGCAATGGTTCAGGTGTTGATGGTTGAAGTCAGGTCGTCCATGCAGTCGAGAGAATTAGATTTGACTGAATCTCTTTTCAGCAGGTAAGGATTAGGGTCGAAGGTCAGCAGCACATGATGGTGCCAGCCAGCTCAACTGAAATCAATCAGCACATTTTGTTTTATTTCCATTTAGGGAGAAAGGATGTGATCTGCACCATGCATATAGCTGCTCCACTTTGGTCATGTCTGCAGACTCATTGGGCCTCATTTACTAACTAAATCTGTGCTTAAACTGTGCGTACGCACGTTTGATGCACGAATCTGGGATTCATCAATATGTTCGTACCTAAATTTGTTCGAACAAATTTAGAACTTCCTCAGACCATGCGTACGCACAAATGATGAAGGCCCGCTGTCCTAGAAAATGTAAACACACATCCTTTTAACTAAATGCATAGTATATTAAAACATAATTTATTTAAATAAAAATACTATATAGACACCAATAATTTAATTTACTAATGCATTGACCAAATTTATTAAATAACTATGAAATTGACGCCCTTTGATCCTCATCATCTCTATAAAAACCTACTGAATTCATATTAATGTTTCTGGATAAATGGGGCGCCGCTTCTTCTGCAACAATGAAGTTAAAACACTGCGGTAAATCATAATTTGCGGGATCTCCTCTGCCTGCAGGTGTGTGTGTGTGTGTGTGTCACAAACTGATAATCACATGTATTTAGTCTTTAATCTATGTCAGATAATGACTCCGGATCGTTCCCCTCACTTTAACGCTGATTTCCTGACTGTAGGCGTCACGTTATGTCTCGTGTTGTGTAGCAGGTTTAAACATGTGTCGAATCAAACAAACACAAAGTAAACATCAGCACTGTACGTGTATCTTGTGATCGATGTTTATTGTTTAAGTGTAAAGTGAGCGCAGGTCAGAAGGAGTGAGGAGGAAACAGACTCTGACAGAGACACAGGATGACCGGACCTTTAATGAGCGTCTGTCCTGACCCTGGAGCAGCGATGTTATAATTATTCAGCAGAGTCCACGTCCGCGTCGCGATGCCTCTAAGAGAAATGTCCACAGCTCTAGTGCTCATCTCTGTGCAGGACACAGCATTCACCGCCTCAGTTATTGCAGCCCAGGCTTAATTATTTGAAACATCGTCACTCCAGAGGACACGCTATGGAAAAGTGTGTCTTTTGTGTCTTCCACTGCCGACGCCTTCAATTTCTGCTGTTGTGAGATTCTTGTGTTTTTTACCTTTTGGGGCCGTCTCTTATAACTTCAACTGTTCAGCACACCGCTCTCTTCATGACAAACGGATGTCCTTATATGGAGAAATAGAGGCGTGGCAGTATGCTAATTGCAGAGAGCGGACACGCGCCTGTCAAATTAGAAAGATTCTGATTCACAATCATTCGCATGGTGGTGAGAACAAAATTGTCTGGTGCGCACGTGTTGTGAATCCGGCGGCGATTTTGCGCAGTCACTTGTTTTCTGCTGATAGTAAGAACATTTCTGCGTACATGTTAGTAAATGAGGCCCATTGTTGTTGATGAGTCCCACTACTGTGACACCATCTACAGAAGTATTGATTTGGTTGAGGTCAAATGTGGTTGTACAGCTGTGAGTTATGAAGCGGAGCAGTCTCAAGACAAAGGCCTGGGGTGAATCTGTGCTCACTGAGATGGATGTAAAGTGTGACAGTTTGCTGCTCCTTTGACAGGATGTGGAGGATCCAGTTGCAGACCCACAGGGCGGAAGCTGTTCATGCAGGTGGGATTTGACCCTTCGGGCATAGGACTGATGGAAGGCAGGTGGACATTGCTGCCTGACTGACTGTGGTGTAGTAGATGTCTGTTCTGCACAGTCTTGAACATCACACTCAGGGAGGTTGCCAGGCCCTGCCACTTTGCATGTGTTGACTCTGGTGAAGGCCTTCTTAAGTGTACCTGTAGACAGCTGCAGTTCCTGGTTGCTGGATTGTTGTTTTCCTCCAACCATCAGCTGCCTGGTCACTGTCAGATTCATTGTGTGTTGCTCCTCCACCCTATCATACATAATAATGTAAATGTATTTCACATTATAGTAATAATAATAATTGTCCTGAAATTTTTAAATATTTGTTGTTTCTATATCAACTCAAGAACAGAAAGTGAGTGAAATGGAGAAAAATAGGTGACACAGATGTTAACTGCTAAATAAAGTTTAAGAAGGCAAAAACAATCCAACCCAACAATCTCAACAATTCAAAAATATGTATTTGACATTCATTGTGAATTTGGAATTAACATCTGATATCAACCACTTGAGAAGCCTGTAGATAAAGCACAGACTGAAGTGACATGAAGGAAAATCCTTAATCCCACAATGATTATTTCCAAAACCAATCATTTTCAAAAGCCCCAATGGGGCTTAACAAGAGACTGTAAGCACCCCATGTGAATCAGCTACTCCTCTGAAGCGATGGAAAAACAATACTGCTCTTGTTCACACCAGGGAAAGAATTGTGCCTCTGCAGCACATCAAATACACAACAGCAGGAAGTCATTACGCAGCTGCACAGGGTCGAAGTTCAAAAGTCAGAGGTCAAAAAGCAATAACTCACCTCTTTGTTTGGAATCATAAAGGCATGAATGTGCTTAGCTGACTGGTCAATATCTGAGGAATCAAAGAGACAGGACACCCTGGTGAACTGGCTGCTTTGTTTTCTACAAGAGAGAATGATGAGAGAGGCTTTTATTTTGAGATGACTTGAAAGAATACCTTCTGTGCTATGTGTTGGCTAAATGGATGATGTTGAGAGGAGGGCAAACTCTATGAAATGTTTTTGAATAAGAGAGGTCACATGTAACAAGTGCATACATTCCTAAACTCAATGTCAAATTCATTAAAAAACTAAAGTCCTACTGAAAATCATCATACTTATAAGAAGGTAAAAACCATAGCCATCCAATATAAATATATTCATGTTTGTGATTATGTACATTAATATTTTTGGTTGTGCTGTTCTGCACAATAACATGAAGTTGTATGTTTCAAAGGCACCATGGTATTTCTCCTCCTGGTTCACCAGGGAAAGTTCCCCCAAATCAGTAGTCTGAAAATTCAGTCTGCATATATATGTGTTTAACAAATTGTTGCTGTAGACTTAATTGCTACATACTGACCCGTCATGCTTGTTTGAGTGTTTGTAGCCATTTTTATGTTCACTAGATGAAGATATTTTGTAAAATAAAGATCATGTGGACAGTTTTTTTTTTATTTATCCCAAAATTTCTGCAGCAGGGTAAGGCTTCAGCTTTATTTAACAACACATTCCAACAACTCAGTATTTACGTCACATTTCAGTAGGAAATGCATGCAACATGAGTTTGAAATGCATGTAGGAGTACAACTGTACATCTGGGGCATCAGATAATGGTTAGACACTGTTTGAAAAAAAAAAAACCCTGCGTACTGAATTTCAATATCAAGGATCCTGACGCTACATTAAAGTTTTCTGCACGATGTTCATTTCAGTGAGAATATCTGCTTCCCTTTTTCCTGTGAAAAAATAAAATAAATCTAATTCTAATAGCTCAGGGTAGCAGCAGCTAAAATCGAAACATAATCGAGGTAATCCAGGTTTTGACCCTCTCCAAGTCAGCAGCCTAATGTATTTCTGTCTCAGGTGATTGAATAGGTGGTCCCTGTTGATATGGCAAGCCATTACCTCCTCAGCTTGCTGGGTAGCACACTCACTCAGCTGTTTCATAGTGGCAAAATCCAGGATAAAAAAAAAGAAGAGAGGAAAAGAGCAATCAGAATCCTGACATTGTGCCCCTGTTGTGTTGCCATGTGAAAACTGTAAATTAAAGAGACCAACATAATCTGAAGAATTAAGAGGGGGAAATGAAGCTGTTACTGCCTGAATATATGTATAGGATAGATCGAAGATATAATGTTTCTTTACAAATGGACATCTCTTACTTTAGCACATTCTAGCTAATTTGTTTAAGGGTTGTTGTTCCACAGCAAAATAATGAGCTTCACTGTGCGGCAAACATGCCCAATTATTCTCATGGGTCGTAGCACATTCCAGGTTATTCTCAAGGGATGTTCACATGCCTTTTATATCACCACTCTTGGGCCTTTGCTTTGTTTTATTGCAAGCAGATTGCTGACTGTAATGCGTTTCTCCTTGATGTATAATTCAAGTTCTGGAAGAGTCCACCTGGGTATTGTATGTTGTCAATATGGCTCATTTCCTCAGCCCTACAGTGTATTTGAGCCACGATGGAGTATATCCTCGAGAGATTGAAGGTAATATGTACACAGCTCCACAAGGCTGTCAAGTTGCAGTTTAAGAGCATGAAGAGCACTGTTGAGAGGCAAAGGTTTATATCATGGTCTGTCAACATTTAAGATTGGGGTAAATATACAGATCATTCAAGAAAGACTTGTACAAACAGATTTGACACTAAGTATGACAATTCATAAGTTTGTTAAAGACATTTCCAGATAGTCTCCTTTTCTCTAGGGAGAGTTTAATTACATGGACGTTGAATGACAGGGAATGGAAAAGACTGCTGCAGAAATATCCAGAGCTGATCAACATTTGCCAATGTGGACCCCATCAGCTGAAGTAGAGTCAAATCTCTGATCCTTTCATTGCTCTAATTTGTTTTGTCTCCCTCAGCCTCCTTATGTTTTAGCTTTGCTCTTCTTTACCACACCTGGGCTCTGCAGTGTAGCATTTCGCCGGCATCCCAAGGAAAAATTACATTGTCTGAATGTAAAACATTATTTTGGTGCTGCTGATCTTAGGCAGAGAAAAGTAGCCTGCAAGTCATTTAGCATCTTCACATTTTTTATCAAATGCTGATCATTGTTTTTAGGGCTTAAAATACCAAACTTTGGTGGCAGCAGGTCATATTTCTGTTGCCAACTTGTGTTCATTCTGAGTATCTTGATAACCAAACATCCTTTTTTAGGGAAGAGGCTCAAACGGTAACACCCCTGAAAGTGGACTGAGCCTTTCTGTAGGTTCAACACCTCCATCAAAATGATAAGTCTTCCCCCTCTTAAAAATGAGTGAAAAAAAAATATATATAATACATATTTTTGTAAATAAGTGTCTAATTGGTCTGTCAAATACGTTTTCCAATTTCGCCATCTTAATTTAACGGGTAAAAGGTCAGTTGGTCACCACAGTCATTACATGTCATCCTGAATTCTACATAAAAGGTCTGGGCCAAATTTCTCGAGCGTGCATCCAGTGATAACCCAAGTCTACGATTCTCTAAATTGGGACCATCACTTTCTCTATTGAGCTTGGTGGAAATCAATTAAATAACAGTTAGATGATATTTTCATCTGGATCAAGGTAGACTGACTGACAGACCATCAAACAGACCATTTAGGGTGCAATGGTTCTAGCACAGCTAATATGGAAGAGAGGTTTAGGGTAAGAATGTCAAAATGAGTAAATGAATGTGCTTCAGCTCACTTTCTTATATGAAAAGAAGCACCCATGTGACATCCCTGATACATTATATTCTCTCTGTTACTGCTACTTCAATGCAGAGAAAGTCAAGTTTCCCATCAGCAAATGTTTGAATATTCCAGGTGTCTCTAACAGGCGTACACATACATGAAAATGTTGTTCTATTACAAAAAATCCCATGCAGGTTTCTTTCTTTGGAAGACAGTGCACTTCAGAAGACATTTAATTATGAGTATGGTGTAAATGCTTGAGGTAATCTACAACCCAAACACCAATAAGAACACTTTGTTTTCTCTTACTAGGCTTCTTGATGTGCTCTTATTGTGTTTGCATATAAGCTAAAACAGATAATATAGAGACTCCTTTAATAATGTAGACTCAGCTTCCTTTAAATTCCTGCTCATGGCTTACTGTGAACTTGTTCTCTTCATTTATTTTCATGCAATAGAAGTAGAGTAAAATTAGTTTTAACATAAATGAGATCTACCTTAATGTAATGAAGACCGTAAATGCAATATGGATATCAAATCCTAATAATAGTATGGCCTCCAGCTGTAGAGGATAAACTATTCCTCAAGTAATCACACTTGACTTGTCCAGTGTGTGTGAATGGTGAATGAAACATCTGTTTTCAGGCATATTAGGATATATAGAGATTATTTCTGTTACAGGGCAGGACATTGGTGGTACGTTTCATTTCAAAAACCTTGTTAGTTATTATAGCTGGATGCACACTTCATACATTAGACTCCGGGCATTTAGATGAATACATAGCATAGTGTTTTTCGAGGAAATATAGTACATATATATATATATATAGTACTGATACCAGAAACCTCACGTAGAAGCTCTGCAGCAGACACACTGAGCAGACACGCTCCTTGTGTGTACGACGCCTGTGAAATGCAACAGATCAGCTACGCAGCGAGCACACACTACACACACACACACTCATTGTGGCCCGGGCTCACATAAATAACACACATCACCGAGCTGGGAGGGAACTGTGTGTTCAGCAAATTTGATCTTTTAACATCATTTTTTAGGTGTTTTTGTACTTTCATTTTATGCATTGTGTACATGAACAGTGTAACAAAAAAGGTTATGTGTATGTGTGTGAGCATGCATGTGCTCACGTGATTGTGTGACATTTATCTCAGTTGTGTCAGAGTTGATGAGGCATCAGAAGTTTGTTTCAAAGTAGCCACCCACACACACACACACACACACACACACACACACACACACACACACACACACACACACACACACACACACACACACACACACACACACACACACACACACACACACTTGACTTTGGTCTTGCCTTGCTGCAGCCCTCAGTAACTGTGAGTCAGAGAGGAAAGGAAGACAGAACTGTCTTTATACAAGCTGCTTAGGAGAAAATACATGTGTTTGTGTGTAGTGTGTGTGTGTGTGTCTTAGGGGGCGAGGGAGAGTATTCTTTCCCCCAGTATGATGAGGCGAGGGAGAGATGTGTAAAGCGTATGAAGATGTCAAGGAGAAAAGAAAATCACTTCCCCCAGAGCTCATTACTTCGGATTAGAAACCGGTGACACCCACATTGTTCTGGATTTAGAACTACTCTCTGCATGTCTCCAACATGTCGTTCTTCCTTATATGTTGCACTCTGCATTCTAGTCTCTCATCTTGTGTTTTGGTGGATGTGGGGTGTTGATATTACACTTCTGTGCACTGGCTGTGACCTTGAGGTAATACAAGTTCTTTCATGCTGAAAACAATGGCAAACGGGAAAATGTAACAGAAAATGAAAACTATTATAAACAGATTAAGAGTAACTCTGACGACGGCATCTTTAGGTTTCGGTTAGCGTCTTCTTGTAGTCTTCGGCATTGTGGAAGGAAGAAGTGACGTTGTATTCCACGGCGGTAGTTCTCACTGTGTGTTGTACAAATTTCAATGAAGATGTATTACAGGGAGGATAAAAGGATTTTACACTTTAGAAGAATTCCTACAACAATGAATCACACCTCAGTTATCTTTGTACTAGAGGATTACGTCTTTACTGGCTTTGAGACTCACTGTCCTACATAGCTGTTTTTCCTTTTATTTAATTAAACCACATTTACTCTCATGCTGCACTACAAGCAATTTATGTGAAATTACTTTAATTCTATCAGTCAGTCTGTCTGCCCTCTCTGATGCAGTGCTTGAGTTTGTAAGTATACAGGATACTAACAAACCCAGTCAGTACCCACTGCCCTTTCCAGCAATAATTTCCACTTTGAGCATTAATCAATATTGTGTTTTCTTGGAACATAAATCTGCGTTCTGCAAGTGTGTTACGAAAAGATGTAGGAAATACACTTTTTAATTTATTTAAAGTAATTAGGTGTTTAGAGACATTAAAGTAAATACACTTCTCTTACTTGGAATGAAAAGATCGTTACCACTCTTGTTTCAGCTATTTGATTACATGCTAGTCTAGCTTAGCATAAAGACTGACATCACAGGGAGACGGCCTTGATGCTTTTACACTTGTTGTTTTTGAACAATTGAACAAAAATTATTTAACACACATTTGTGAACTCAAGAATGCAGGCTACCCGCCAAATTGTAAACATGCTAACAAGTCTCCTGCGTGTCTACAAACCAATCAATGACAAGTACACATAGACACAGCCCTCATAAGTGATGACAACATGACGTGCATATGTCTTATGAAAGTCTTTAGTGTGCTGCATCTATTGAAATGTGAAACCAAAACTTACCAGCAAATTACATTTGATCTGGTAAGTTGGTTATTTTTTGGTTTCTATTTTCCAATAATGCTCAATCCTTCATTTCCCATAATGGAACACAATTGCATCCTTTATTGGAGTTACCTACCACCTACCTACCTGCCATGACATTAATGTCAATGGCATCTGAACTTGTGTCAAATAGGTGCTGTGCCCCATTTAACCTATACAAATGAAGGCCCACAACATGCAGAATAAATGGTTCAAAGATAACAATAGTGCCTCTAGATGAGCAGGTTAGTACAGAATAGTCAACAAAACACTGGAGAGTATAGTGTAATTTGTCTCCTTATGTAAGAAAACAGAAACCTGTACATGAATTGGATTCATTTTTTAAGGAACATCGCGCTCAGTGCTTTTTCCTTTCTCTCCATCTGCAGTGTTCTTTGTTTCATTTTGTTGCATGCGGTACGTTGGCAGAAGACTGCACTTGCTCCCGCAGGGTGATTGTTAGTGCATTATGTTGTCTAGTATTGCAAAGCACTGCAAAGAAAATAACACTGGGATGCAGGCATATGATCAAAACATCCATGGTTGCATCTCCTATTTGATTATTCTGCCTTATACAAATTCAGGGTCAAAGAAGGCGGGGGAAGCAACCTGTCCCAGTGCATCGATCAAAACATTGAAGAACTGTATATCAGCCACACAACTGATATGAACCTTACATAAAAGACAACTGCACATGATTCAAAGGAGAGCATGGATGTAGCTTATCTGAAAATGCACTGAGTGTATCTTTCTCCCTTTTTTGAGGGAGTCAATAATAAGCTTACTCTCACTGCAGGGGTAGTGCACAGTGTTAACTGTAAAATGTCTTCAGTAGTATATTGTTGCCTATGTTTAGATATGCTGGGACTCAAAGTACAAATGAAGGTGGAAGTTAGCGCCAACTAGCTTCCTGCTTTGATTAATCCAAAAACAAAACAGTAAAGCCACATTAACACCAATATATGGCACAAAGTAGCAAATCATTTAGGGGTGAGTTTCAATGGGCCTTACTATAAAAATTAAGCTAATAAATTATAAGGTTATAACATTTTAGTTTTCTCACATTTACACTTTTCATTTAAAGGGGACATAGCATGCAAATTCCACTTTGTTAGTGCTTCTACAGGTTAATGTGGGTATCTGGCATGTCTACCAACCCAAAAACTCTGGGAAAAAACACTGTAGCGTTTTGTTATAGTTCCTCTAAGTCAGAAGCGTCATGCTTGGCGACTCGATTGCGCTTCCTGGGTATTGTGTCGTAACAATACACTGGAAGTCTCCTACATGGTCTTGGCCCACCCCCGTCCCGTCCGTCCCCCACACTCGTTACTTCGGGTTTACACGAGGAGGCCGAGCAGCGCAGCGCCGTTCCCAAGCACGCAGCCGGGCTGTTCACGCAGGGACGAGCATTTCTCCGCTGGTCAGCCCGATTCACTCACATGTGGCATTTGTCTGGATCGTTGGGACTGGGAGGCTGCAGCAGCTGCTCAGGAGCGACCCTCGCTCTCCCGTGCGTGAGCTGCAATTTGTGTCAGCGCCACACAGCAGCAGTGTGGAGGACTTCCGCAGTGTTCAGCACTACTGTAACCCCAACCCCGACATTCAACGGGTACAACAACAAGCGGACAAAGCAGAATCGCGGGCTGACCTTATATATACAGTCTATGGGGCTGACCAGCGGAGAAATGCTCGTCCCGTGTGAACAGCCAGGCGGCTGCGCTGGAGAACGGCGCTGCGCTGCCTGCGAGTCTTCCACACTGCCAGCTGTGTGGAAGACTTCGCAGTGTTCAGCTCTACTGTATGCCGGGTTACAGTAGTTCGCCCGGGTTACAGTAGTTCCGCCGGTTACAGTAGTTCCGCCGGGTTACAGTAGTTCCGCCGGGGTACCGGACGGAAGTGCCGCTGCGAGGCAGCGCAGCGCAGCGCCGTTCTCCAGCGCGCAGCCGCCTGGCTGTTCACACGGGCGTGCATTTCTCCGCTGGTCAGCCCCATAGACTGTACATATAAGGTCAGCCCGCGATTCTGCTTTCTCCGCTTGTTGTTGTACCCGTTGAATGTCGGGTTCGGGGGTAAATGATGGTCTTCATAGCCCCCCACCTCTCTTTCTCTCTCTGTCTGTCTGCTTGTGTGCTTGTAGTGGATGGGCAGAGGGGACATTTAATTATGTGATTGGGAAAATTAAAACTCCAGGACAACAAGGGAATACAAAGTATGGGATGCATATTTGATAATTTATATCATATAAAATATGTAATTTATATCGTTTAAAATCATGGGGAGAGGGGGAGGGGAGCTGGCTCATTAGCATTTAAAGGAACAGGCAGTCAAAACAGGTCGCTCTGTGGAGGGCTGTTTTATACAGGGTAAAAGGGTGCTGTTTGAAATGATCCTTGTGGTATTTTGACCAAAGTATGTTACAGACATTTCATTAAGACCCCAAGGAACCATATCAACTTGTGGTAAAATGGGCATGCTATGTCCCCTTTAAGTGTCTCATAGTTAAAGTTTACCTGTAGAATTACTTTATCTTATCTGCATTTTTTTTAAGTCAATTTCCCGTGCACTGTTTTACTGGGGAGGTTTTACTATGTATTAGAACTGACAGATCCTCCAGCAGGGCCTTTCTAAATTTCATGTGTGCAGGCTAAAGGCAAAAACTGTCTAAGATTGAATTACGTGTCAGACAGTGGATTTGTATCATAATTGTTGTGTTCTCTGTCTTGCTGCCCGACTGCCTCTATCCATTTATACTGAGTTAATGTCATAATAAAAGGAACACATCCTTTTAATATAAAATATGAAAACAGTGTAATACAAATTAGGGTGGATTGAGCCATTTTTCGTTCAGGTTTGTTGACAGTATATTCTAAACCCTCTTCAGTCCTCCACTCTGCTCTCACTTGAACTAATAAACACTCATCACTAGTTATCAGGACCCGATCAGTACATGAAGTCACTTAGTGTTTGTTTGATTCGCTCCAGAGTCTGAGGCTGCATTTAAACATCATGAAAATAACTCGTCACCATTTTGTGCTCAGTACAACACGAGACGTGACGCTCACAGTCAGGACTCAGTGTTAAAATGAGCGGAGCGACACGCAGACATGATCCGACACCATCGATTCATAACCAAACACATGACTGTACGTTTGTCACCTAAATCATCCCAATAAAAAATGTACTATGAACGTGAACTAGTTCATTTTCATCTGCATGAACTGAACTTGGAATTCTTTCTTTTTAAAAGGGCCCATATTGTGTAAAATACATTATCTGGGATTTTACAATCCGTAATTACTTGAAGGAGGTCAGTAGGTCAGTAGTCAAAGTATGAAAACAGTCACTCCGGTGACTTTTTCACTCCATTCGAAGAAATATGTTATTCGAAACATCTCGTTTCGTGCGTCCTCCCCCGTATGAGTCATATGGGTTCGCACTCATCTTTCAGCCCCACCCAGCTGGTACCAGTCCAGCCTCTGAACCTATGCTCCGAACCCACCACCCCCGCTCCCCACCACCACCCCTCCACACCGAACGCAACACCAAGCAGACATGTTGCTGAGCTAGCAGCTTGTTAGCTACCCCAGGCTAACCACAACAAACAACCCTGAAGAAACACTGCAGCCTGGAGGGATTCAAGGAGGAGAATGTGTCTGTGCACATTCCTCCTAAGAACGTTAATGTTCGAGACCAGCGGTTACGCTTTATTTATTCTGACGTGCCATGTCGCTGTGCTCGGTACGGAGTAATGTGAAACTCCGTACTGTAACTCGGGACGTTACTCCTACATTGGCCGACTGTCCTGCTAAAACTTGAACAAACATGAGGACGGTGTAACTTACTGTTCAGAAACATCCTGTTGTAACCGACTGTAAATATGTGGCTGGTCTTCTATAGCTGTAAACATAACGTGTCTTTCAGCTGTGTTTACCCGAGCAAATAGGCCAGAATGAGACCGATGATAGGCCTGGTCGCGTGTCACTTAAAGTGCAGTCAGCCAATCAGAGGAGGGGCTGAAGAGGCAGGCGAAAACAGAGTGTTCTGTCTGCAGCTCCAGAGAGAGGCAGAGGAGAGGACATGGAAATACACATTGCAGCATTTTTTTCGACTTTAAACCACTGATATATCCTCTTAGGGGTACTAATATCTCAAATTAAATCCCAGAAAAGTGTAAAATATGGGGCCTTTAAGTGTGAACTGGCACAACACTGCTTCTACAGATGGGCTCAGATTCAGATTTCACAATCACATTTAATTGTGTAAAGGTTTGGTTGTTTGTTTGATTTAAAAAAGAAAACAAAAAAGTTGTATTCAACCATCCTATATTTGCTTAAAAATATCTTTCCCAGAATGCTTAGCAACACTATAGTTTCTAAATGTTGCTAACTTGCTGTAGCACAAAGCAGAAATCCACCAGAAAAATGTTTTTTTGAAATGTTTGAAAAATTCCAGATTGAAAAATAAAAGAGGGGAGGAGTTTTAGCAGATCTGAGATCACCAAGGTTTCCAAAGGAATGAATACACTTCCGGTTGACCGACAAAGATTCAACGCCGGTGCTGGTGCCACCGACTGGTCACTCAGGCAAAGAGGCATGCAACCCTCTTCTCTGTTTGACATGCAGGCAGCACACAAGAGCTCAACTGCAGTGGGAGAAAAGTTTACACTTTATTGCATTATTTTACAATATCTTGCTATGACTGAGCAGAAGCCTCAAGGATTCCTGCCAGGTTGTCGATTCAGATTGACCCAGTGGATTTGTTCAGTTTGAGTGTGTTCTCTCTGCATTTTCTTTTTTCATTAATTAATGAATCATTAAAAGTAATGTAGTGGAAAATCCCACTGACCAGGTGTCTCACTGCTGTGATACTGTCTACCTGACAAGATGGAACCCTTATTTGGCGGTGTCTCACTGCTATGGCCTTGACAAACAGGGTGTATGCCCTTATTCTGTGATGTTTTCTTCCAACTGCTACAGCAGATAGACACAGATGATGATTTCATGTCTTTTTTTCATATTATGTTTTATGAAACGCCTCTTTGTATAAGTTCTGGCTTTTGTGAACTTTGGGGCAGTTCCACTTTGAGCACCCGTGCTTGTTGTGTAACCTCTGCAGAACTTACTATTAAAAAGACTCAAAGGCAACTCCAGTCTGAGAATTTCATTATTTCAAATCTCAAGATGAATTTCCATCACAGTATTTTAATGAAAGCATTTTTAAAATTTATCAGTGTTTCACATGCATTGGGTTATTTGTGGCCCCCACCACCATATCCATTTTGAGTATCACCTATTGATTTTCTATTCAATATTATTATTTCTATTCTTTTTGATATGAGAATTATATCGAGAAGCTGCGCACAATGACCCTGACCCTGCTCTCTTCCTCTCACACTGACACACTGACACACCTGTGTCGTTTGGCTCCCTAAAAACAACATCATTATATCATTTATAGAAATAATGTGTGTTCATTTGCATATAGAGTGTGGTCCAATGAGTTCTCTATCAAGACAACACCACAGTTTTTAAGTATAGTTGTTGGTTCAAGGCTGGATTTGTTTTCTTCATTACTAACAGCTAATGCTGTCTGTATTCCTGTCTGTATTCCTGCCACAACCAATCAACAGGCCTAAAGATTACTACTGGATTATTTTAGATATCACAGGACACATCTGGAAAGCTTGCAAGGCTTGTAATGATGACAGAAAGGACGGTTGAAGATGACAGAAGATGAGAGCTGCAGAGTGGGCTGTAACTTGACAGTAAATCACACTAGCACTATTTTTATAACACCTGTTCACACATCTTAAGTTGTTTAGTGTTTTTCTTCACTTCATTTCCTGTTTCATATTATTAACTCACCTTGTTCTCGTTACAGATATGTTCACTTCCTGCTGTTGTTCCTTTCCCACCACTTTGATAACCTGCTCCGCCCTCATTGCCTTCACCTGTTTCCTGTTAGCTCCTTCACCCACAGAGTATTTAGTCTGCCATCTCCTCTCACTCTCTGGCAGTTCATCTTGTCAGTCACCTGTAAGCGGTCCAGCATGCCCTGCTGTCTTGTAGTCGCTCTTGGTGTAGGCCTGTTTTTGCTCAGTGTTTTCAGATACCTTTGCTTGGCTGGTTGCTTTCCTGTGCTGAACCTTTTTCCTGAGTAAAGATCTTTTTGAACCTGTGTTCTGATCCTGATCTGATTAAGAACACTGCATGGGCCTTATTCATCAATATCTTTTTAAGAATTTTCTTAAATTTGTTCTTAAAAAGTTTTCTAAGAAAACTCTGTCCGATTCATGACACTTTCTTAAACTGCAGAACTGTTTGCATCTGTGTTCCTATATTGATGGAGGTCATGTGTTTGTAAGTTTTCAGTTTTTCCTAATTAGCATAGATTAGTTCCTAGTTAGTCAGCAGTGAACATAAACTACCACAGAAAATGATACATGGAATACAGTTATAAAGCCGTATCATGAGAAAGTAGCATAACTGAAGTTAAAAAAAAGTTTGATCTCAGATTTGAATTCAAAATAAATATTGTCAAACACAGAAGAGAGAAGGGGGAAGGGGAAAGAAAAGGAAAGTGCATAGAGTTTTCTGAGCTTCAGCAGCACATTATTGGAAACACTGCACTGCAGGTGAATCCTCAGCTGAGCATCTGTGGATACTCGACCTGAGTCTGACGGGACCAAGATGACCGGACATGCCGGGTCAGGATCAGGCAAAATGTTTTGAATCCTACTCAGGTCCGCTGAAAGCACACAGGGAGCTCTGCACCCACAGTCCGTGTGGTGCAGCTGCGTCTCCAGAGTCATCTCTCGTCTCGGAACTGAAATAAACAGTTCTCAGAAATAACAGGTGACTGTTTTTGTGACTAAATAGTGTCCTCTTCAACATGTTCATGTCTTTTTTAAGATACAAAATAATATTGTTTTCTGTCTGTTATTTAGCAGGATTCTTCAAAAACTACAGGACGGATTACTACGAAAACTAGGTGGAAGGATGCAGTATGGGTTAGGAAATTGATTATTATTGCAGATTTAGGAACAGGGGGTGGATATTGGGAACTTATCACTTTCTTTTCCATTGTGAGATGGGGCGTTTTGCTAAATCTTTATTGATTGTTATTCAGAGAATAATTCATTGGTCTTTTAATGAAAAGGGTCTGATATTTTTAGTGTTTGCAATTTGGTGCAAATCCAAGTAAAAATCTGGAACTAGTGAATTTAAATGTGGTTTCATAAAGGGACTGTAAGGCCTTGGTTGTGGTATGCATTCTCTTTTACCCCTTTTTTTCCACCACAAATTAAATGTGTAGGATGGGGTGGTACGTAACGAGGGCATGTGACGCACCATGGACGGGCAAATCCCAAAAATAATTTTAAGCGCCTCAACTGTAAAAAAGAAAACAAATCTACAGCCATGAAGACCATATGTTCCTTCCCCTCTGTTGGGTTTAATAAGATAAAACACCAGCCAGAGAGGAAATAATCAAGAGAGAGAGCAGGGGAAGAATTATGGAAGTAGAAGACAGATTACAGCATCTTGAACTTTCAGTATTTCTAATGCTTCTCAAGCTAATTACACTGACTGAACTGTGGTCAGAGTTGACAAACACATGAGGCCTCAGGCAAGGTTTCCAGGATTCCCCCAAAAAACAAGATTTTACCTTTTCCACATCAGACAGTGAAAAACTGCAAACTGAGCATCAATTCCAATGCAGGGCTGACGAATAAAGGTTTTACATTAGATGTAGTTTATATGCTTTCTATTTATTTCCTCAATCAATATAACTGTCAATCACTGCAATATGTCTTATGGTAGTTAAATTGTAAGCACAGTGGATAATAACAGCCTAACTCCGTCACACAGACCACACAGTCCTCTGATGACGGATGTACAGTGGAGGTGATGATGCGACTTGCTTATCTGAATGAGGTGTTGCTCACGGCTAGAACTGCTTTGTTTATATATTTTCACTCACTGCAAAAATATATTTCTAGAAAGCAGCGTGGCATCTGGCAGCAGATAAAACACTGATTGCCTATGGGCAATAAAGAGAAATGAAAGAAAGTGGGGCAGGGGATTGGAAAAGAAAACATTGCATTAATCAGCTGGCAGTGGTTTTTGCACCAGCAATGGAGCGCAATGGAATTTTGAATTAGTTGTGGAGGCCTGCCCATTCCAGCAGCCCTACTTTCCACAGCAAACACAAAACCTGTGCACGCTGCTGCTCGCATGTGCACAATGACCTGACCCCTCAATGAAGTGCTGACTATATTTTTCTTCTTTAACTTTTGTTTTCAGTGCAGATAGGACTTTGAGTGATTACTTTCATCATGGTTCAAGGAAAGCTGAGCAATTTCTAAAAAGAGGTGGAAATGCATTGGAAAGAGCATTTTTTATAATATAAAATATATTTTATATTATAAATATATATATATATATATATTTTTTTTTATAAAACACGATTGACTTAAACAACAGTGTACATATTCTGCTCTTTGTGTGAATCTGTGAATGTAGAATATCTGAGCCACAGCATTTCAACCAAAACACGTTCTTAGGTTCTGGTAAACTCAAAATCAGGAAAGAAGAACTGACATCAGATAAACTCATCTTTAAATGCTTTAGTGGACTTTATCACATAACGGGCAGCTGCTCTGTTATCATTTCTCTAATACCACAGACAGTGTACCACAGTTATATCGAAGATAGAGCAGTCTGATGTCAGTGAGGGACAACAGGCCTTTCGTGCAGAGGGCAAGATGGGTGGTTTCGATGTTGTGGCTGATCCATTTTAAACCATAAGTAATGGGATTTCAAGGACTGAGATTAGGATCGGGGACAAAAACAGTTGAAAGAGAAATCATTAAAGTCCCAGTCCAGCAGCTTATTGCACCCCAAAAAAGCTTTGTTCCTCAAAAATACACATTCAGACATTTTATCAAGAAAGACCTCCAGTTGTGGCTTTAAACTGGCTTAAATGTAACTCCTCACCTTCCTACCTCATTCCCTGATGGAGATCTATGTATGAGCTATTATTCCTCCACCTCATCCCCCACGCTGACTACCCTGCAGTTGGACCTGACTGGCTTCACTACTACGCTGCACAGTGACAAGGTCTAACATTGTTGGAATTCAGCTATAAATGTTTGAATCTGACTCTGAAAAAGAAGAAGCTTGAGAGCTAATTGTGCAAGGTTACCTACATGTAGAAGTGTCACGTTGATGATGTATTTCCATTTGAGCACAAGTGATGGTAAAAGATCAAATGAGCCCTCAGCCAAGTCATCAAACAGCTAATCGTGATGACAAAGTTAGATCAACTTTTTTCTCAGCTCTAATGCATTAGCTCGCTTTTCCCACATTATTAATTCCATCTATGCTTGTAATGTAATGTGCACCTGCATGCGCGTCAGACTCTGACAGGTATATACAGAATAAAGTGAAACATACATTCTCCCGTAAGAGAAATAACTGCATTTATGCCACAACTGCAGCTGAAACTAATGAGGTCTGACTGTCGTGGCGTGGACGGTAAACACAATGTGGACCACACTGGTCTCCAAACATACAGCCCTGCTGTTTGAGATCTCTAATGTTGAATGTAATATTGAACGTCTTGTCCTGTCCCACCTCAAGGACATCACCAACCCCCTGCTAGACCCTCTACAGTTCTCCTACAGGGCCAACAGATCTGTAGAAGATGCTGTAAAGATGCTCTCCACTTCATCCTCCAGCACCTGGACTCCCCAGGAACCTAGCTCTCACAGCTGAGCGTGCCTGACTCCATCAGCAGGTGGATCACAGACATGCTGTCTGATAGGGGGCAGCGTGTGAAGCTGGGGAAACATTTCTCTGACCCCCGGACCATCAGCACCGGATCCCCCCAAGGCTGTGTTCTTCTCCTTTGCTCTTCTCTCTATACACTGAAAGCTGCACCTCCAGTCACCAGTTTGTCAAACTCGTGAAGTACGGACAACACCACCCTCATTGGACTCATCTCTGGTGGGGACGAGTCTGCTTACAGGTGGGAGATCGACCACCCGGTGACCTGGTGCAGTGACAAGCACTTGGAGCTCAACGCTCTCAAAACAGTTGAAATGACTGTGGACTTCAGGAAGAACCAAGTCCCGCCCACCCCCATCATTTTAATAGATTTTAAATGATAGTTTTTCTAGTTTTAAAAGTGTTAAAGGTATGAAACTGAACCTGTGAATACAGAGAATGATGGACAATGTTCTGTTGCTCTGTCATTTCATCAGAGGAAACTGAAGGTGGTTTATTTACATCATCATCACATCTCATTAAAGAATTAAGGATGTTGTTATCCAGGCTCTCTCCTCTACATCCTGAAGAATGGCAGCAAATATTCTGCTCCATACAGTACAACACAAACACTTTAGTTAGTTAAAATATCCTATACATTACATTATACAAATATTGAATTTATAGTGTAGTTAGTGAATATCTGCTGACCTTGTGTGTGAAGACCTGATCCTCAACATGTGAACTGCACAGACGTGATGTGATGGATGAGGTCCAGTTGTTTTCACGTCATCATCATAAACCAAAGCTTCAGTCTGTCAGCCTCTGGTAGATTGATGGATAGTAAGAATCACACCAAAGCACGTGAGCACAATCAAATAGGAAACATATGAATGAAAGTAGTGGGTGATAAGTGACCGTTAACATGTGAAATCAGATTAAAGCAGAAATAAAGAGCCTGGCACCCAGAAATGCAACATCCATTCAGCAGGTAAACACAACAACTACAATGCTACTGTTTAACCACATACAAGAAGTTATAAGAAATTAAGCTTGAGTTTCCCTCCAGTCAATCTCTCTTTAGTCTCAACAGCTGCCTGTCAGACATCAGAGAGTCTGTGTCAATCAAACAGACACGCCCCCAAACCTACGGCACTTTGAGCTTTAATATCTAATTATAATCAATATTATTTTCAGATGGAGAGCATTTAGGGACGGGAGAGCATTTAGTAAATTAGACCATAATGACTCACGGAAAAACTTCTGACAAAAAAAAAGTATTTAATGGGAGAATGTTTTTTTTAATGGCACTTTATGGAGTCAAACTTTTTTTTGGGATCCAGCCCCTGCCAGATCTCCGTGGTATTACACTTTTCAGCACTTCCATATAGGCTTCATCTTTTTGAGCCGGAGGTTACATCAACCTTTTATATACGCTCAGGGTGGGATGCTCAAATGCTTTCAAGAATAGAATAATGTGGATTTGCTGTGATCCAGGTTTAAGCATTAGCTGCTGTTTAACTGTAGCTAAGCTATCAAATATGTTTATACGTTTGACCTTGAACCATGGTGCGATGTCCCTCCAGATTTGAACTAGCCATTGTCATCAGTTGCTGATCAGTTCGGGAGCTGTGAATCGAAAACAGTTTGTCAGATTCCCTGTTTGTAAGACTTATAAAACTGGATCCCAGCAGAGGAACATGATTCTGTTGATAATAGCATTTTAGATTCCCACCCTGATGTGTAGGGTTAGGTTCTGCCAAAGCAGCAAGATGTGGCGCTGACAGACGAAACCGATGTGGAACTGCAAAAAACTGCAGTTCACTTAGTGGCCACTTGAGGTTGGCTCCAAGAATGAGTCAATCCTCCGGACTCCAAGTGGATATTTTTCAGAACCTCACTTCAAATGGAGTGGTACCCAGAATGCCTTGCGAATCACCAGCAAGCTGGGAGAGAGACCCACAAATGTAGTATTTTCTCCATTAATGAGGATTTAAAAATTACGATAATGATTGTAATATCTTAGTTTAATATCATTTTGATGTATTATGGTCACTTTTTTCACAACAACCTTAAAAAAAAACGTTAGCATACTAGCGTTAGCATACTAGCGATCTTTTTTTGCATGATAAACCCGTATTTTGGCATCGACTACTGATGACGTGTCAGGTTTTTGCGACGACTACTGATGATGTAACGACTTCTTGAAGGGCTGTCCCAATTCGTAGGGGAAGATTTCAACCACCACCCCTTGTGACTCCGTTTCAAAGGGGCAAGATAGCCCTCGAAAACAAGAGGTAGGGGTAGGGCCACGGGATGAAACAGGATTGGGCCTTAGTATCGATGTTTAATGTGTAATTGATTTGAATTGACATTTTCAATTAAAAAAATTCTTCTAGGTGTAACTAGTGTGTGGGTTGTCTGCTCATTGGACTGACACTAAGCATCCCAGCAGCAGCACAGTCTGTTCCTGAACTTCTTTACATTTCCATTCACATCAGGATCCTTTGGCTCGGGACCAAAGTGGGACCCAGGCATTGTTCATGTAGATGAGCAGTGAGAGCTGCATAGGAAGCCATGCAGATGTGAAGGATAATATGGTGCTTTGTGCAAAGCCTGAAAGCTTCGCTGCATATGCTGCGTGTGTGAATGTGTACACACATACAGAGACCACTCTTATTTTTTTCTGTTTGAGTTAATGTTACTGAAGCTGTTTGAAATGCTGTGCAACATTTCTCCTCTTTTGTTTGTCACAGATACTTATATGGTATAGTGAAGTTTTCAAATATATCCATTTCTGCTCCTCCAGAGTAGCCTGAGTGATTCCTCTCACACATCTTATGCAAATTTTTTGGGGAAATGAGAAGCATTTTAATGAACAGATTATACAGGCTGCACTATAAATTGTGCTAGTTCTTACAGCTTTTTATTTTTTTCCCCCAGACCTGACTTTCTTTTATAGGAGGTTCTTGAAAGCCACTTGAGATGTGTCATACATCACACATCAAACTGAATGTAGTCTGCAATACTTTTCTGATTATAATTTTTTTTTCAAACCAGTCTGCATTCATGTGTACCACAGCAGCACTGGTCATTTTTGGTAAATTGTCACCAAATCAAAGAAAGAAAACCATTAAATGTCTGTTAAGGGTTAACACACCTGGCTCTGTTTCCTGATTCAATAATTGGAAAGCGGCTTGACACTAATTTCCTTTTTTTTTGTAATTTGGATCTGTGTGTGTGAGCACCTTGTGACTCTGTGACCTTTTTGGATAAAACCAGTTTCCTATTGGGGGAAGCCTGCACACACTCATTAGGAAACTGGTGGCTCCTTTTACAGGGAGGAGGTTCGAGAGGTACTTATTTCCATCCATTACTGAAGCCTGCCCCAGCTCCACCTGCTGATAAAATATTCCTCCCACTAATAATATGTCCATCTTGTTCCAGCCTCTTATCCAGATTGTATCATGCTATCCAAGCATTGGACTTTTGTCACTTGGTGATTTATCGTATGCTTGCATCTGCAACTGTGTTGAGGTTCATGAAACCCGACACCAGTCTTGGATCAACCTGCATGTCCTTGCAGTGATTTGCAGTGAGAATGAAATTAAAATAAGAAAACATGTATATGTGTGACTGACGAGGCTAATTCTATTGCACAAAAGTTGTTTTCAAATTGTATTTGATTAATTTCTGTGTAAATACATAATACTTCCTCGCAGGGGGGCACCGGCCAAATGGATGTGAAACAGAGTTGACTAACTGGATGTGGTGTAAGAAATAACATTTATTTATTTGCTGTTTAAAAGTGAGGCGTTGAATGTCCCCTGAGGTTTGGATGGTGGCACAAGTAAAAAAAAAAAATGCTTTGACATCAAAGTTGATGCCAAAAAAGGAATCGCAGACCAGAAAAAAAAAGGAAACAGGAGGAGGACAAGGAATATCAGATTTGACAGGATTAGTGGCTGCAGCAATTATTGGACGGTCATCATTAAGTGGAATTTGTTCAGGGAATAAGGGAGAAAGTGATGACTTCCACCAAGAACCGTCACCCACAGGTAAGTTATTTCATTATTGTTAAGATATTTGCAATTTCTTGTGTCTTTTGTAATTAACGAGTGCAATTCAATCAGAACAAAATTGTATTTAAATGAAAATGTCATTGCTGCTGGCAACAGTTAATTAATTGGGCTAAACAATATCATTTATAGGCTCAGATGATGCAGGAGCGGATGATGCAGCACAGACGACCTCTCACTCCCAGTAGCCAGCGCCAGCCACACAGTCCACTTCCCAGTCCTCTTTCCTGGAGTCTGGAGGTTGTACAAGAATCAGCTGGCTCTCCTGGATGCAGTGAAGGAAATTGCGACAGGAATAGAAAACATTAATGAATTAATCACTGAAACAGTTATTGGATGTCCTCGCAAATAAATAAGTGCATGACTGAATATGTGTGTGTGTGTCATTTGCTTAAGAAAAATAAGGATAAACCCATAAGGAAAAGTGAAATAATTCACTTTTCCTTATGGGTTTATAAAGTTTATTCAGTAAACATTTTAAAATAAGGCATTTTAACTTACCATTGTTAAAGACGCTGCATTAAGGCGTAGCGATCCAGCACTGCAGCCCTGCCAGGAAGCCCCACATTGGCTGTGTGTCTTCGTGCCTGTCTGGTTGTGGTTCTGCTCCAGGTGGTGGGGGGGTGCCCTGAGCCACAGGTTGTGCAGGACACAACATGCCAGGATAATTCTGCACACCTTCTCAGGAATATAAAGGAGCTTGCTGCCAGCTGTGTCCAAGCACGTCCAACGACCCTTGAGCGGCCCAGATGTGCGCTCTACTGCGGCGCGTGTGTGGGCATGGAAGTCATTTTAGCGCACCTCTTGTGGGGTTTGAGGGTTGGCAAGTAGCAGAACTAGCAAAACTAATTTTATAAGCTCTCATATGATTGTTTTTTGCTACCAATAATCAGTTAAAATCAACTACAGATGTGTAATGTGACAGATCAGACCAATAACAAATTTGACGAAAGCCAAAACTGTTACATTTCAAGATGAACATTCTCATATACTCTATTGTAAACTATCTCAACTGGTATAAATATAAAAGATTTTAATTATGACAATAAATGATGAGGATGTAAGGGTGTCAATTTCCTGATTATTTGGTCATTGCATAGTAATAGTAAATAAAATGATTGTCTATTAAAGGCTTTTTTATTTATAGAAATGGTGTTTTAATATATAATGCATTTAGTTAAAAGGATGTGTTTACATTTTCTAGGACAGCCGGGCCTTCATCATTTGTGCGTACGCATGGTCTGTGGAAGTTCTAAATTTGTTCGCAGAGTATGAACAAATTTGGGTACGAACATATTGAAGAATCCCAGATTTGCACGTCAAACAATCGTAGGCATGGTTTGAGCACAGACCCTTGTGTACGCACTGTTTGTGAATGAGGCCCAATGAGGCTACATCTTTGCAGCAGCTGGATGAAGGCTACAGGATTGACATATTGTTTGATGTGTTGTTTTTGTTGAGTCTGGCTTCAGTTTGTTTGAACCCCATTACTTAGTCTCTGTGGGCTTTAGAGGGTCAATGCAGATTCCATTTGAGTGAACACAAAGTCACTTCTTCAAGTTCACAAACCAAACCTTCATACTCCACTTTGCCTTTACCTGTGAAATTACTGATTACAAAACAGTCGATACAATTCCAAGATGTCAGTCCAACAATTATCTTTCATTAAATAAATTTCCTTGCTACGGCCTCATACTGATGTTTTGCAAGACATGACGCACAACCACTGAGGAATTAATACATTTGTTCTTCTACAGTCGTTAAAATTGTTGAGAACTGACACCAACAAAGTAAATACATTGTAGTACAACTTTTATCAGTCTGCTCTATATCAGTCTGGAACATCCCTTCACCTGCTTTGTGCCCTCATTTATCATTCTACTGTGTTGAACTTACACTGTCATTTATCATTCAGTGAGTTGAGAGGAAGAACAGTTCTCCATCTTGTTCCATTACATCACAATGTGCTGAGTATAATTTAGCATTAATGAGTCGGGGTGTGTGTGTGTGTGTGTGTGCATACCTCATGTTCTTGTACTTCATGTGAACCCATTTTCGTGTGTGTGTGTGTGTGTGTGTGTAAAAGAGTGTGCATGCGTGTTTCCAAATGAGTGTGTATTAAATGGCTAATGAAGAATTTGTGGTTTCACATGGGTGGACTCGGTTTGACTTCCTGATTCATTATCTGTCACATCCACTTTACCTTTCTCGATCTCTCAGTGGAAGTGGAGCTCAAGCACAGCTACTGCACTATTGAAAGTGACGATCCGGCTTAAAGAGACTACTCTTCCATTTTAATGAAGTTTAGACTGGAGCTTGTATGGCACATGTGCTCATTTCTTGATTTCTAAATTACATAATCAACTGTAATCATTTCACCTTGTATTTTTGGCCCCTGTGGTCTCTGATGTGTTGAGAGGAACCATGAGGCTGCCATCCAATCAACTCCATGACTGCCACTAATCTGAGTACTATTGTTTACGACATAGCCTAAAACTGTTAGCCTACACCTTTGTGGCTCCAGTGTGATATTTAGGGCGATAGCTCAGTCTTAGCCATGGGAATAATACAACTGTAAAAATTAAAGGTCTGCGTAAAATAGTTTTACAGAACTTTGTACCACAACTCCATCCTTCATTTAACTTAATTAGGTCCAGTTTATAAGCATGAATGGAGAAAATACTTAGGGCCTATAGGCCGACATGAGCACTGCATTGTAAAAGTTTAATTTCCACTGTGCATCCACATAAAAGTGGTTGTAGAAGCTTGGTAATAGACGTGTAGTCAGTTAGTAGAAGTCAGGCTTAATACAACACTAAGCTCACTGGTGTAGTAATTGTAAACCTTAGCTTAATTGCCCCAACACTATTGGTTTAGGAGATTCAGAATTTGTTTTGCCATCTTGTTGATTACAAAATAAACACTGGAGAGGCTTGCCAGGCTAACGGCTTCCCCTCCAACTTGTCTTTCGCTTAGCCACACTGCACATGCTCAATCTACAGTGTACACAAATCATTGTACACACAGTTAAAACTTAATCAGACTTCTGCAACTGAGTATTCCGTTCATTCATCTTCTAAAACTGGAGTATTACTTTAAGATTTGTTTTGTTTCGGTATAATGCTACAGCGGTGCCACAGTCCTGAACCCTGCTCTGGTGGGCATCGCTGAGGAGAGGATGCTTTGTTAGTAAGCTGAGCTCAAAGTGTAAAACTGTCCTCGCACCAATTAAGAATTTTTAACCCGCCAGGTACAGGCATATTTGACTCATCACAAAATAAATGTTGTGCTTTCCCAACATCTACAACTTATTTATTGTGTTGCTTTAATTAGGTTTTGTCCTCCAATGTCCTCATCACTTGCTAATAAAGCACACATCCTCCAAATTCCACTGGAATTGTATGTGTTGATTGTTCTTTGGGAACATCACATCTTCCAGTGTGCGTCTGAACTCCACACAACCCTCTTTCAGTCTGCATTGCTTGAGACTATAATGTGTACTAATTAAGGCGGCAGGATAAAGCAATGTCTCCTCCATTACCTCATACTGCTTCTACATCGAGCTCTTTAAATATACAGAATGGGGTTTTTTTTTCCTAAGAAGAGTTTATATTGCAATTAGTTCAAGAATGTTAACTCATGAGAAGACATCAATAAATCATGAGAGGTTGGTATGAACCAGAGTTGCAAAAAAAAAAAAAAAAAAGTGCATGACAGTCTGGGTTTAAAGTGGCTCAGGGATATTAAATTGAAACAGGGAGAGCTGGTCTGTAATTGTACTGAATACTCCCTTCATGAGTCTGGGTTCTTGTTGATTGAACATGGAGATGATCACTCTTTGAACTCAGAAGTTCCAGCCTATGTCCATTTCTTTTTCTCCATCAAAGAATTTTCTCTGCATAGTCAGTTATCTGTATCGGTCATGATTTAATGGAACAACAGAGTGCCTTTCGGTATAGCTCAGTGATCAACTCACCAGTCTTCTCACGTCAGTGTGTGTGTGTATGTTTTCTGTATTTGTGTGACACCACTGTGGGGAAGACACAAGAGGGAATACAAGTTAATTACAATGCTTACTTTTCAGAACCTCAGCATATTTTCTTTCTCCGGGCAGACACTTTTGTTATTATTATATAAATTCGGATATAACAACCTGCACTTGTGTTAAAACACAAAAGCGCCTGCAATGTTCTACAATCCTGTACAGCAGAACACTAATAAATCCAACCCCTGTCAAAAGTTTTAATTTATTTATTTAACACTTGACTCAACAACTCTCAAAAACAGTTTCAACAAAAGCTGGGACATTATAGCCTTCATAAAGGGTGGATTTATTGCAGTTCTGTTGTGTAGGACTGCATTAATCATAGCAAGGTGTACCTAGTAGACTCCCAACTGACAGTACATTTAAATCAGGTGTTATTTGTAAATAGCCAACAATGCTTTTTGCAGCTGCTGGATCCTGGACCACTTCTGAGAATCATGGGAGAAGCTCTGGCACAAACATTTAGTGACCATTATGAGAGAGTCTATTTTTATTAAAACCATGATATTTTCTTCAACCATATTCTCTTTATTGCTCCTTATGACGAGCATGCTATTTAATATTCCACAATTCAATTAAATCTAACTTAAAATACTTTACTATGAACATTTTGATATAATTTTCCAATATGGCTCCAACAATAGGTGAGGCTGACTTGCAATTGACTTAGGCTCCAGATGATGGCACCAGGGCAGGATGGCAGCGCCTGTATGTGGGAGAATTTAGCGTCTTTTTTGTCCAACTGGAGGAAGTAAAGGCTTGTCGTCTATCTCTACCTACAGTCTGTGAGTCGTTCATTTGGCTGTAAATAGCTGAATAGTTGCTGTGTGACTATTCACACCAGCTTGCAAATTGCCTCTCCATTTAATAGATGTTCAATGCCCAAAGAGGTAGAATTTTCTAATATTTCACAAAAAGAAGCCTTTATCCATAGGCAAAAAAAAAAGAAAACGGCGAAGTAGATTTTGTTCTTTTTTCTTCCACATTAATCATCTCACAAACCCTCCGATTTATGTCTCTGGACCATCGGGGAACTGCATAGAAATGTGTTAATATTTGATCCACGTCAGCAGTAAGATGCTGCTCACACCTTGCTGCATCACCATGTACTGTAGAGTAATAAATGGATGTAACAACTTCTTCTTACTTGGATGGTGCATTTTGCTGCTCTGACTTTCATGCAAGACTTTTGCCAGTGTAAAGGATTTAAATATTCCCTCCCCCACCAAGTATATTTTTTTTTAAATGAGGTAAGGTAATGCATAGCAATGAATCATTTCATCCCAGTTTGTTTGGCTGCACTGTTAATCAATAAATTAGCCACTGTGGGTGTTTGTTGTCCCCAGTGGTCAATACACGTGTCATTTTTAATGGGACTCACATACACCTGCCTTTACAAATAACTCATGACTGACATGACAGCTAGTTAAATCTGTGTAAGCCTCAGCATTGTGTTCTTGTTCATAGTTCAGTGGTACATTCATGGGCAGGTAGTCTGAGAATTAAACCTGCAAGTCCACCTGAGCTGACTGTAACATATCTCTCTGAGAGCTCTGTTTATTTCATTGACATCCTGATATCATATCAAGTTGCTCGATCTTCCTGAAATGACTCCGGTGAAATCAATACAACCCAATATAGCTCCACTTAACATGAAAAGACAGTTTGATGTCTCTGCAAGTGCTCAATGTGAGCCAGATGAATAATAAAGGAAACTCCAGGTGACTCCGACAGCAACTTGATAACTTTATGTGTCTAGGTGACTTCGCTGGCCTGAAGGTGAGCGGAGCCAACGTGGTGACTTGATACTGATGTGAGACTTTAGGTTTGGGAGGAGGGTTAGGAGGTTAGGGTGTGTGTGTGTGAGTTTATGCACAATCTTTACCTTTTATCCCTGTGTTTATCTCAGTCTTTCAACACATACAACAAATAAAAACGTCTCGTGAATTTGAACCTTTCTGTGTGTGTAACTCCAGTGAGGTAGTGTGTGTATGTGTGTGTGAGAAGTGGAAAATCAACATGGCCAGTCTGTATCACATGCCCCTGGGACTGAGCCAATCAATAATGCAGCGAACTGCAATACATCCACTCTGTCTCACACACACACAAACACAAACACACACTCACTCCGCTATCCTGAGGAAGCTTTTTGAATGTATTTGTGCCGTGTGTGTGTAAGAGAATAAAAGGCTGCGTGTGTACGTTTGCTTACACACATACACACACACACCTGTCTCTTGCAGGTGTTGTTGATATTGTGGAAGTAAATCCACACGGCTTTGTGAGGCTTCATCGCACACGGCCTCATAACTGATGCTGCAGCTTCTCACAAAGACTCACAGCTTATAGATTTATCATATGGAATAAATATGTTACCCTGTGCTATGATTGACTTATATTCTCAGTTATGGTGCATTTTTATAGATCCTCAAAAAAAGAAAAAGAGAGAAAATGGCTTGCAGCCCTTGTGTTGCCCAAACCTGAAAGTAAAATTTGACGTACACAAAACCATTGTGAGGGGACTGCAACTGGACCTGTGCCTGAACAAGCCTGAGTCCTGAGCAAATGTGCCTGATGTGTTACCTGAAACTGTGGCTGTCCTCCCTGTACAAACAGTAGCACTGATCATCTCAAACACTGTTTTAATGGGACATGACCTTTTGTGATTGTGCCAATAATGACTTGTCAGGAGCAAAAAGCTGGAAGAGGTGAGAGGTTGTTGTTGTGTAGTAAAAAACAGTATTGGGACGTGTCTACTTAGACAGCATTCAGCCATGTTTTTCAGTTACCCAAGATATATGCTGCTTTACTTTATTCCTTCCATAGCGGTGGTGTAATACCTCGCATTCACGTTTACAGTCATGCTTCATGCTCATAAACTCAGCGGAAAATCGTAGCCATTTTCTTTTATTTTACACGTATAACTTCAAGAAATGCGTATTGTGCTTTCCAATCATGCATGATCAATACGATATTGCAAAAAAGCTTGTGCAGCTGCACATCAGAGCTGCTGCTGCTCTGCTGCAGACCTAATGCAAAGACTTCTGTGTCGTGTTGCAGAGGTCATGGAGGATGGTTGGCTATATGAACTTTGAGACTGTTTCCCACCCAAATTTAACTTGAGTTTGTTTTGACCATTTAGGACCTAGAGCGCAGAATAAAAATTAATTTTAAAACTAAGCGTTACTTGAAAATGACCCCGTAAAGATCTGAAGAGCTACAAAATTGCAAATGTGTACCAAAAACTTAAATGTATTTGAACCCCATTCAAAGCAGATAGCCTCTGAAGCAGATAGACATGAAAACATTTGACAGCTCAAACATTGTAAATCATTGCTTTTTCACTAAACTTGGAACATCTAAGAAAAATCAACAACAACTTGCTGAGATCCCTGACTTTTCGTCAATGAAACACTGCTGTGATCTGCTGCAATGACACTCACCTCACTCAGATCGTCAACCATTGTCGGAAGAGGTACTGTGAAACGTTTTTGCAGGGTAAGGGCTACCGTCATGGCACCTGGACTAAATGGGGTGCAGGTTAAAGTTAAGATGAGGGCTCCTTTTTTGCACATCTCAATGGCCTAGCTGCGTTTTCTTCCAGATCCCCTAAGTACACGCAGCTGCTTGATATCTGCAATGTCATGCATTACATATTATTTGTCCCGTTACCCCTCCCACAATTTTTGTCGCACATACACAAGTTTTTTGAGTATTTGCCGTGACTTTAGGAAAATTCATGAAATGTCAGGCTAAAAGAATGAGATTTAGGGTATTTTTACTGCTGTCAAATGTCAAAAGGATCATATTTGACCCAAACACTATGTAAGGGTTAACTGGCAAATTGTGGGACTAAGGACTAATAAAGGATTATTTTACACACACAGACAAAACCAACTACAAGTGTTTTAAAGAGTTAAATGTTAGTATTAAATAACATTATTCATAACATTGTTATTATTTCAAATGTTAATCAAATGTAGTCATAAAAATACTTTCATGAGCTTGAGTAAAAAAAAGTATTTGCTGAAATAAATGATTTGGGAAAACATCCTTCATCAGTAGGTGTTTCCATCACCATAGCAACCAGATGATGAGATTTGACTTTGATCGACAGTGACATTCCATCAATAACTCCACTGTGGCTTTGGACGAATCTAATTGGACATCTTCGACAGGAGACCTTTGATTGGCTGTTGTCTTTTTGACTTTGCCTTAAATACTGTTAAAGTTTAAGACAGTTTGCTATTCCACTCTGACCTTGTGTGAGGTGAGTGATGCCTCACTCTGAAGTCTGTATTTATCCAGCAAGCTAACCAATACAATTCAGGCTCATAATTTAAGTTTGAAATTAAGCTACTGTAAAATATGAAGTTGGTGCTGTTTCTTGCTGCTGTTAAATGTTGATAATGTGCTGGTCTCTGTGCTGGTTGTTGTGAAATATATTTATCCAAATGGGATAAACCCCTTTGCTTTCATGACAAATGTGGGAATATTGTTGATGGCTTGTCTTGGGTTTTCTGCTGCTTTTTTTTTATTCTTGTGGTATTCATGTCATTTTATGTTGCTATTTAAATGAATGAGTGATACGTGATAGCGTGATGCTATGTAGTGTAAGCTCGCCTAGGCCAGGCAGAACGAGGCAGTGTGGAAAAACCACCTTTAGCGTCAGGATATTTTCACATGTTACTCTGTGAATTAAGAGTTTATTTCCACCAGACGTCAATGTGTGTTTTTTTGTAACAGTGGGAAGATTAACCAGGGTATCTAACTACAGTATTCAGGGCAAAGTCACAGACCTTGTGACGACCCTCAAAGCCGAATTCCTCCGAGCCATGGGTGAGATTAAGGCTCTTAAAGATGGAAACTCGTCTCTGAAGGAGCAGTTGGGGCAGCTGCAGGAGCAGCTGAAAGACAAAGATAGTCTTGTAGTGGACAAGTGATAGACAGAATTCACCAAAGACTGTTGACATGGTTTACACTATTTGATTTGCACTATGTGGTTTGCACGATTACACACCCTGTAAGGAGCTGTGGGGTTACCATGGTAACAAGGGCACCGGGAGGGGTTAAAAGCGGATGTTTTGGTGACACCCGGAAGTTCTCTGTAGCCGTAAATGTTTGTAAATAAAACGCACACTGAGAGGTGCACAAAACGAGAAATCTCGTTCATGACTCCTTCATCCCATCGACTCCTAAATTGGTGACCTTGATTTTCTCTGGACGTATACAGAGATGGACATGGCGACGAACGCAGTTTCGCTTAAGCTACCGGATTTTGGGAATCGCAAGCGTCGGCATGGTTTGCTCAGACAGAGGCGCAGTTTGCGCTCAGAGACATTACAGCGGATACCACAAAGTATTATTATGTCATCGCAGCTCTCAATAGCGCAACAGCGAGCAGAGTGGTGAGCATACTGGTGAATCCTCCGGAGCACGATAAATATGGTGCGTTGAAAAACAATGCACCAACATTCGCCTCTCTGAGCAACTTGCCAAAAAACACCTTTGCAACATCAGTGCCAGCCGAGAAGATTTTTTCAAAGGCAGGACAGTTGGTAAGTCATAGGCGAAGTGTATTAAAACCGAAAATGTGAACATGATACTGTTCCTGAACAAAAACCTCTAACCAAAACCTCTGTTCTGCACAGGGGGCCAGGGCCCACAGGGGGGCTTCTGGGAATATTTCTTTGAACGCAAGGCTTTGGGGGTTGTTTAGTTATTTACACTTTATTTATTGTATTTTCAATAATATTTTTTATTTTTAATTAATTTTTCAAAGCCAAAATGGAAGTGCACTGAAGGGGAGAAATTGTTTTATTTTTATAGTGTATTTCCTTAACATTCTACTTGAAAAAAAAAGAATTTGTTTTATAATATTTTTTGTGGAGTGCACTTTGTTTATTTAAGAAAAAATCCGACATGACAATGTATCGGGAAAAAAATGTTTTGTAACTGTTCTGTTGTTACTGTAGTTTCTGAACAAAAACTTTAATGATAATAAAGTATTTTCTATTTACAAATAATCTTTGCCCAAATTCTGTCCTGGATTTTAACTAATTAATAATCCAAAGGAAAAATCACAAAAACAATTAAAAGGTCATGAAAATTCATTCAGATTTAGCAATTTGATGATGCATCCACCTTAATTATTAAAAAGTATCGGTATCGATATCGGCGATACTGGCCCTGTATTTACTTGGTATCGGATTGATACCAAATCTTGCAGTATCGCACACCACTAGTGCACAAAATGAGAAATCTCCTGACTCCTTCATCCCATCGACTCCTACATTGGTGACCTTGATTTTCTCTGGACGTATCCAGCAGTTTCACTTAAGCTACCGGAGTAGTGGGAATCGCAAGCGTCGGCATGGTTTGCTCAGACAGAGGCGCAGTTTGCACTCAGAGACATTACAGCGGGATACCACAAAGTATTATTATGTCGTCGCAGCTCTCAATAGCGCAACAGCGGCCAGCATACTGGAGAATCCTCCGGAGCACAATAAATATGGTGCGTTGAAGGCTCACCTGTTGAAGGCTTTTGGACTATCCGACTCCGAGCGTGCTAGCCGGCTTCTTTTGCTAAACGGTCTCGGCGGAGGATGAGCTCACAAACAAGAACCAGCTCATCCTGAGTCAGACTAAGAAAAGGAGAACTCGTACCAACGCCTACATCGACTGCCTGGCCGTGCTCACTGCCAAAGAAAAGGAGCTGAAAAAGAGTCGGGCAGAGACGCTGGGAGTGAAGCTGCAGCAGGAGATGACTCCAACTGAGGGACTGAGCTGCAGAAAGGTGGAGGCCGTCAACAAAGAAAACAGGTCTCTAAAAGAACAAGTTCACCAACTGAAAAGTGAACGGACGAAGCACGAGGAGGTAGTGAGACATAGGGATGAGCTGATAAAGACTGAAACAAACAAGAGACAAGCTTACTCCAAATCATACCTCGCCTTCTTTGAAAAGCTGAGTGAGACAGAACGAGCTGGAGAGTGTAGAGAGGATGTGGAGGAGAGAGGAGCAGCAGCTGGTGACAGTGAAGGTGTAGAACGAAGACAAACTCCTGAACCAGCAGACAAATCATTGCACAAAGAAGAGAGGGATGAGTTTGTCTTGAAACCTCTCAACCGTTTCACTTCACCCATTCTTACCTCATCCTTCCCTCCTTGCCCCCGCCGGATCCCTCACATGTGGCTCTCTCTGAGGTTTCTACGTTCTTTTTACCCTGTTAAAAGGTTTTTTTTTTGGTAGTTTTTCCTTACTCTTGTTGAGGGTTAAGGGCAGAGGATGTCACACCTTGTTAAAAGCCCTATGAGACAAATTGTGATTTGTGAATATGGGATATACCCATATGCCCCTCTTCCTCCTCTCTCGGTGAGCACTGCTGAGTCTCCTCTGAGGCACCTGACCCATGAGCCTGTGGAGCACATGGACACGTGCGCACTAGCAGAATTTGTTCTCACCACCTTGCGTATGTTTGTGAATCAGAATCTTTCTAATTTGACAGGCACGTGTCTGCTCTCTGCAATTAGCATCCTGCCACGCCTCTATTTCTCCATATAAGGACATCCGTTTGTCATGAAGAGAGCTGTGTGCTGAACAGTTGAAGTTATAAGAGACGGCCCCAAAAGGTAAAAAACACAAGAAACTCACAACAGCAGAAATTGAAGGCGTCGGCAGTGGAAGACACAAAAGACACACTTTTCTGTAGCGTGTCCTCTGGAGTGACGATGTTTCAAATAATTAAGCCTGGGCTGCAATAACTGAGGCGGTGAATGCTGTGTCCTGCACAGAGCTGAGCACTAGAGCCTGGACATTTCTCTTAGAGGCATTGCGACGCGGACTCCACTGAATAACTATAACACCGCTGCTCCAGGATCAGGACAGACGCCCATTAGAGGTCCGGTCTGTGTCAGTGCTCACTTTACACTTTAACATTAAACACCAGCACTGATCACTAGGTATTAGGACACGTACAGTGCTGATGTTTACATACAGGACATCAGGGTTAAAGTGAGCGGAACGATCCGGAGTCATGATCCGATATCATCCCTTAATAACTGAATACACTCAAAAAAATGAATGAGGGGTGTTGTGGACTTTATATAATTTTTTTATTGTCAGTTTACTTAAAATACATGTATTTGTCAAGTGGAAATACTTTTTGCAAATCAAGTCAATGTAATTGTGACTGTACTTATCTTTACAAAAATATTTATGTTTTGGACAATCCCGAAAAAATTATGTCAAGCCAATTAGGATCAGTACTTCTTACATCCAGAAGGTGGCAGTAATGCAACGCCAGGTGCTGTAAACCCCCAAAGAAGAAGATTAAGGTGCTCCAAACTGCACATCCGCAAGAGTTTGGCGGCAAGCAAGCGGTGGTGGGTCTTTTTCTGAGTGGCAAGAGGTAGGATGACGTTTCTTTTAACTTTTTAACTTGAACCTATATTGTAGTATTTTTTGTATTGGGCATGTATTGCATTTTATTTGTGGTATGAGACACATATTTGGCATGCTTGTGTAGTTTTATAGAGCAGGTGCATATTGGACATGTTAGCTAACTAGCTAACTTAGCTGCACGTCCCTGGGTTGAGCCCGCAGTGTCAGTGGTTTTGAGATAACTGGCTCTCTGCTTCTATACATTTTTATAAAGTCTGTATTCAAGTTAGTTAATGGTTCCGTTATTACTAAAACGTATAAAACCGTCATCTTCCTGTTGCTACTTCATATTAAAATATTTGCCTCAGCGGGAGACTTTTATTGTGAAGCAAGGTAGAAAGGAAATGACACGTATGTGCGGATACCTGATACCTTTTGGGCTCGCGGACCAGCATGTAACTTATCGGTAAGTGGCTGTAAGCTTGGGGTAATAATGGCACCTCATATACCGCTCAACGACTAAATTATGGTTGTTTTGTAATTGGCCAGTAAGATGAAAAGTTAATAGTAGTGTCACCCAAATTGTTGGATTTTTATGCTGCATTAAGGCAATTTACAAGTGTTACTGTTGGACCATGCTTCACCATATTGCTGCAAATTGAATGGATGTGTTGCAGTTTTAAAGTTTACCAAGCAGCACCTAAAACCACTCCAAGGACGTTGAATTGTCAGCCATCTTGTGTATACCGACAACTTAAACAAACACAATTTAAACAGAATTCTGCAGCATGAGTTAACATGTTTGTCAAAATGTTTACATTATAAGTTATTTTCTCCGGCAAATGCTAAAATGAATGTGTGTTATACATATGTTACAAAACATGAAAATGGAAAGGCTGTTGTATTGTTGGACCATGTTCATACAAATTTAGATGTTTTTTGCCGTTACTGTTGGACAATGCTGCACAATGTTTTTGCCAACTGAAAGTATGATGTACTATAGGGCTGCAACTAACGATTGCGTTAATTATGGATTAATCCGTTTGAATTATTCAATCAGCTGAGACATTTTTGGCCATTTTATAGAGCAAGGGTGAGACCTAAAGTGTCTTATTTTAACCTGACCAACGGTTCACGACCCAAAGATAGTCCGTTTCATGTGATAGGTCTTAAATAAGAAAGTACAAACACTCTGTAGGCTTAATACAAGTGTCATGGTTTATTTTCCGCCTCTGTATTAAGAGTGTTTTCAGTTTAATTATTACCTCCTTGTGTTTCATGTATATCCTTGTGTTTATGTTTGTATATGAGTTGTATCTGTGTCTCATGTTTTCCCACTCCCTGAGTTCTGTTTCCTTTTTTATTTTGTAGGCTCTGATCCTAGTGTGTTTTCTTTCTTCACTTCCTGTCTTTGTGATTGTCTGCACCAGTCCTCATGTGTTCCACCTGTGTTCAATTGCCCCTGCCTTCCCTGTGTGTGTGTGTGTGTGTGTGTGTAAGCCTCTGTGCTTCCCTTTGGTCTCGTCGGTTCGTTGTCATAATGCCTGTCGTAAATGCCTTGTCTCCTGTGCTCCTGTCCTCTGCATCTTCTTGTCTCGTAAGCTTCCAGTGTTTCCCCTGTGTGCTCTTTGTTTTTTCAGTTTTGACTTTTTAAGATTTTCTCTGTTTATTGTTTTCGCCTGTTTAGACAATTTCCATTAAAAGGACACTTTTTGTTTAAAACTCTGCTTCTGGGTCCACCTGCTTAATCCAACCCTGACAATAAGTGGCCTTTGGTAATGTGGAAAGAAGTAAAATGGCCACTGCACTCTGAATGTCACTTTTAATTTGACAACAGCACAGTACAACATATGCCTATGAAAGGCAGGGCAGAATATGGGTGGGAATGCGTGTGGTTCTACATGAAGAAAATATACAAAATACAACAATGATAAGAATTATGGGATAAACAGTGCAACTATACAATCAAAAGAACATGTAGGCTGAACATACACACTACGTAAAAACACATGCTGGGACGTGGCCCAGCAGCTCAGCTGACAGACCACCAGAGGCACCTGAGGTGAGGTGCCTAGTGTGGAGCAGCAGTGGAGCTAAAAGCATGCAAGAGGAACCAGAGGTGAGACTCTTTGTCTGGGTACTTGTCTTTTTTCCTGTTTATCTGTCTGTCTCTTTCTTTTTTTTGTATGTGTGTTTTGAATTTATTGCACTTGTCTTTTCAGGAGCTTGTGCAAGTCACTTTTCAGCAGGCCCCTCCCCTGCAGGACAAAAGAGGAAGGCGGCCCAGTCCCAACATTCAAGGCCTTGAACCTTCACGGAAGGTCCAGGAAAATGGCACAACCAAGGTGAGCAGGCTGAAGTCTTTCCTGCTGTACATGGCTCACAACCATGCAAGACTCTCCGACTGGCTGTTCTTGTTTGACGCACAGAGGATTGGAGGGTCAGTAACACTGCGACTGCAAAAATATGGTGTCGCTTTAGGCAGCTATCCCTGTTTAATAATGTTTCTCTTGCCACACCCACAGGTGGTCTAGCAGCGTGGCCACCACCATGACTGTCACTAAAAGTCAAATATACCTGCGGAACATCCACAATTTTATGGAATTCATAAAAGAGATGCCCCTGCGAACCAGCCAGCTCACACAGGGGCAAGTAAATGTGATCCTGCGTGAGCTGAAAATTGCCATCAAAAGCATCCGGGCCAGGGTGGTGGTCCACCAGATGGCACCCAAAAGGAGAAAAATGGGCAGACTGCCTTCCGGTGAGGACCTCCGAGCCTGCCTGGCCCGTGCGGCCCTAAAAATCCCCCAGGTACTCTGTAAATTTCCTTCCATTTCATTCATTCAAATTTCCTTTCTTTGTTTTACCCACTTTTTGCACCCCCACACCTGAAATACTTATCTGTATTAATGCTGAGTCTATTGTTTGCTCTCTCTCCCTGTCTCTCTTGTTATCAGACCAGCAAGTGACCCCCTCCCTCAGATTCACTTTTTACGGGTACATCTGTGCCTACTGGAGCTGCCTCTATGGGCACCGTCCAGGCATGTTTGCGAACCTCACTGAAGCGGAGGTGGACGAGGCTAAGGCCACTGGCGGGGAGGAGGGTTACACCCTTCATGTAAGCACCACTCAATGTCTCTGACACTGTTTGCTCTTTTGGATGACCCTGATGTGTGATGTCAGTTCAAATAAATTAGCATCTAATCCTCCTCTGCTCTCTCCACTCTCTGTCATTACAGATAAAGGAGCACAAAACAAACAAGACCTTTGGGGAAGCACAAATGTACCTGACTGAAGAGTTTTCGTGGGTGAAGCGCTGGCAGGTCAAGGCTGGTGTGGGGGATCAGGCGAATGCCTTTTTGCTTTACACGGTGGGAAACTAACATTGTCCCCCCCACCGCCATCACGCGATACTTGGTGGTGGCGGTCGTTCGTTGTGCGCATGCGCTGTCTCTGGAAGTTTACCGCTCTATTCTCATTGTCTTCTCTCTAGCGTCGATAGCAGGTGGAGTTAAACTGGAACATTTTATTTTCTGCTTTTGTGGTTGTCCTTTTGTTTTGTTTTGTTTTATTTTGACATTGCCGATGAACAATTAGTATGTCCATGTTACAATTCGAACTGTTCTATGTTTGACAGAAGATGGTAAGACCTTCGCCGATCAAGCTCCCATCCATCGATGATGGGGAGGTGGAGGGAGTGCGCCGTGCACTCCAGATCGCCAGTGTAAGTTATTAATACTGAATAAGTCATGATACTGAAAATATAACTGTTATCTGATGTGACTGTGGATAGATATTTGTTTAGTAGTGGTTTATTAAATTGTGATTGCGTGCAATTGCACATTCCAGTGAAAAACTGACTTCATCATAGTATTCTTAAATCCATATATACATGTGTTTTCTATTTGTAGTATGCATGTATGGATGAAGCCGTCGGCAGGGAGGAGCTCTACCGGCTAAGCAATGAGTCGCACAGCCAGGCGATGGCTTGCCTGGTGAAGAATGTGCGGCTCAGGAGGACTGCTCAGCAGCAAGCTGCGGCCTTCAAGGCGCAGCTTGCTGCAATGAAGAGCAGCCTGACAAATGCCCTTCAGCAGGTGGAGGTGCTGCAGGCCTGTGCGGCTTACGGCAATGATGGTAAGTGTCTTGATGTGCTTTGTGTCAAGTCAAGGATAAGATTGCATTGTGTATGATGTTTATTGTGTTCATTTATTGTGTGTGTGTGTGTGTTTTGGTTTCACTGCAGTATAGCAGGTTTGAGTCTTTTTTAAATCCACCACACTGAACTGGTACCGTTGGTTGGAGTTTCCAACTAGTTTAGTCTTTTAAAATGAATATTTTTTTATATTAAAGAATTTGATTTAGAAATGTCCTACATTAACTCTGTTAGTACTGTAAACATTTAATGGTTATTTCTGTTTAAACAGATCATTACTGTAAAAAATGTATATAGTATCAAATATCATAATGAATGTTATCTTTTTTTTCATTTGTGCAGATGTGATGGAGGAGACAGAGGAGAAGGAGTAAATAAATGTTAAAATATTCGTGTGATTCTTGTTTTAGTACTCTGTTAAGTGTTATTTTGCTTAGATGTGTGTATTTCTCATTTTAATATTGTAAGATCTTTATATGCAAGGGTGGATCAACTCACAATCATTGCATTAGTGTAATACAAGTTAATTAACTTAGATGACCTAATATTTTTACTAGCCTAATACAATTTCGTGGAACCAGTTGACAAGATAAAGTCAATGTTTCATTTTGTTGAGTGTACATGTGATTATCAGTTTGTGACTGACACACACTCCTGCAGACAGAAAAGATCCTCCCACAGATAACGACTTAACATGGTGTTTTAACTTCATTGTTGCAGAAGAAGCGGCGCCCTGTTTATCCAGAAACATTTATATGAATTCAGCAGGTTTTTATAGATGAGGATGAAAGGGCGTCAATTTCAGCTTTTTTTATACATATTTTCAATGCATTAGTAAATTAAATTATTGCTGTCTGAGTTTTAATATACTATGCATTTAGTCAAAAGGGTGTGTGTTTACATTTTCTAGGACAACCGACCATCATTTGTGTGTATGCATTGTCTGAGGAAGTTCAAAATTTGTTATACGAACATACAGCGGGTAAAATAAGTATTGAACACGTCACCATTTTTCTCAGTAAATATATTTCTAAAGGTGCTATTGACATGAAATTTCCACAAGATGACGGTAACAACCCAAGTAATCCATACACACAAAGTAAACCAAACAAATAAGTTCAGAAATTAAGTTATGCGTCAAATGGAATGACACAGGGAAAAAGTATTGAACACATGAAGAAACGTGCAAAAATGCATGGAAAGCCAAGACACCAGCTGAAATCTATCAGTAATTAGAAAGCAATCCTGCCCCTTGTCAGTGCAAATTAATATCAGCTGGTTTAGTCCCAACCGATGGCCTATGAAAAGGTGTCTCGTTACCAAGGTGACACACAAGAAACATGTCATGATGGGTTAAAGCAAAGAGCTCTCTCAAGACCTCCGCAACCTTATTGTTGCAAAACATACTGATGGCATTGGTTGCAGAAGGATTTCTAGACTTCTGAATGTTCCAGTGAGCCCTGTTGGGGCCATAATCCGGAAGTGGAAAGAACATCATTTCACCATAAACCGGCCACGACCAGGTGCACCTCGCAAGACTTCTGACAGAGGAGTGAAAAGAATTATCGTCCAAGAGGCAAGGACCACTTGTGGAGAGCTTCAGAAAGACCTGGAATTAGCAGGTACAATTGTTTCAAAGAAAACAATAAGTAATGCACTCAACCGCCGTGGCCTGTATGCACATTCACCACGCAAGACTCCATTGCTGAAGAAAAAGCACGTTGAAGCTCGTTTAAAGTTTGCTGCACAACATTTGGACAAGCTTGTGAAATACTGGGAGAATATAGTCTGGTCAGATGAGACCAAAATTGAACTCTTTGGATGCCATAATACACAGCATGTTTGGCGGTCAAATGGCACTGCACATCACCCCAAAAACCCCATACCAACAGTGACGTTTGGAGATGGGAACATCATGGTGTGGGGCTGGGTTTCAGCATACGGCACTGGCAAACTTCATATAATTGAAGGAAGGATGAATGGAAAAATGTACCGAGACATTTCGATAAAAATCTGCTGCCCTCTACCAGGATGGTGAAGATGAAACGAGGGTGGACATTTCAGCAAGACAATGATCCCAAACACACAGCCAAGGAAACTCTCAATTGGTTTCAGAGAAAGAAAATAAAGCTGCTAGAATGGCCCAGCCAATCACCTGACTTGAATCCAACAGAAAATCTATGGAAAGAACTAAAGATCAGAGTTCATAGAAGAGGCCCACGGAACCTTCAAGATTTGAAGACTGTTTGTGTGGAAGAATGGGCCAAAATCACACCTGAGCAATGCATGCGACTAGTTTCTCCATACAGGAGGCGTCTTATAGCTGTCATTACCAACAAAGGCTTTTGTACGAAGTATTAAATAAATTGTGTGTTCAATACTTTTTTCCTGTGTCATTCCATGTTATTACACAACTTAATTTCTGAACGTAGTTGTTTGTTTTTCTTTGTATGTATGGATTACTTGGGTTGTTACCGACATCTGGTGATAATTTCATGTCAATAGTACCTTTTAGAAATATATTTACTGAGAAAAATGGTGACGTGTTCAATACTTATTTTACCCGCTGTATTGATGAATCCCAGATCAGTGCGTCAAACGTGCGTATGCACAATGTAAACCCAGATTTTTTAGTTAATGAGGCCCAATGTCTTGTGTTTTCCATTTGTTCGACTTTAATGTTCTTGATGTTGAACATTAATGTTTCATTTTAAAGAAGTCACACAAAACTATTCTGATTTCTCATTACCACTGTGTGAATAAACTTTAAAATGAAGAAAGACTTAATTGACGGTCATTGAGAAATGAACTGTTTCCTCAGACTAATTTCACTTCACAATGACTGTTCACCACCTCAAATTTTCACCCAGACAATATCAGGACAATCTGAATTTTTAAAGTAAAAGTGCTTGGAAATATCATATTTTCACTGTTTTGGTTGTAGCAACAGAAATGGAGATTCTTATGGCACTTGGCAAAGATGACATCACTGAAAAGATGGCAGACGGCAGTGATATAACCCAAATAGGGTTAAGCCTACAAAACTAGAGGCCTGGGGCCTCATTTATAAAACAGTACGCAAAAGAAAATTCAGATTTATAAAACCATGTGCACGCACACCTGAGTGCATTGTTCACTTTGTAAATCACAGTCCATCTGGAAACGTTCGTACTTGGATGTGCCTCATACTCCGCCCTCTACACGCCCACTTTAAACCATAAATGGTCAATGCAAAGCACCTCATGAATATTAAATTAGCCTGCTGACCAATGGGTCATGACAGAGTCAGAGCATCAAGCGATGAGAAGAGGAAGCTAAAATTGGACGTGAAGAGCGAGGTGGACGTGAAGAGCGCTTTTATGGGACATCAGTGATGTGATTAATAAAGAAAATACAGTGATACACTGCTACTGCTGAGGATAAAACAGTGAGTGAGTGAGTACGATAGAGAGAACGGAGCATGAAATAAAAAAGATAAATTCAAAGTTGAAGGCAAAAAAAAAAAACAGCATGTCAGATGTCACTTGTATCACATGTTTGTGTTTCAATCATCCAAAACTGCAGGATTATTAAATTCAGAGCAGTTGTCATGTCCCTAATCAATAAAATGTAATATACTTATTATTATTATATGCTCGTATTTGTACTGGGATGGTTCGGTGTGATACTGGACTCAGTTCAGCACAAAGATCACAGATCTATAGAATCTATATCAGCTGATCAGACATCATCATGGGACAAAAAATCTTTGTGATTGCTGAACCCTTGTTTCCTCCTCATTATTCCATGTTTGTGCATCCATCATGCATGAGTGTCACTGCAGTATTTATTTATTTAGAGCAATTGGACCAATTACCTCACATCAGTGGATCCTAATCTCCACTCTGGGATATTATTTGGAAAGTGAATAGTTTTTCTTTATTTTTTGTCAGTGATCTCCATTTTGCTCTGTGCGCCTGATGGCACAGTCACATTCACTGCAGTGATTTGATGATACATGCACAGTGATAGAAGATATTATTAAAAACTAATAATGACTCGGCTCTGTAACTGCGCTGTTTAATGGAATCTGAACGTAATTTGCTGTAAGTTGTTTTATATATTTTGCAATTAAAAGGTTCGTGTGGAACAGATGTCGCACGAGCACAACTAAAGCTGTTGGTCTTAATGTCAATGATGCAGTGGATCAATAATCTGGCTTCAGTTCACCACCTCACGTCTGCATCGCCACTTTC
>NC_061489.1:5430734-5452815 GCF_022539355.2 Hippoglossus stenolepis
ATAATGTCTCCAGCTGGATTTTTCAAACTAAATATAGATAACTAAGGACTTGTTGAAGGAATAGGTGTGACAAATAAGGTCTTATTTAAGGAAAAGATGTATAATGCTGATTATTTTGTTGCCTGCTTGTTCTATGAGTTTCACCATACGGTTTTCCAACCCTTCCCTCTGTTCACAGAAAGAAGATAAACTACCTATTTAATTCAAGCACATGCGTCCCTGGGTGGGCTTGAACCACCATCCTTTCGGTTAACAGCCGAACGCGCTAACCAATTGCGCCACAGAGACCTTGTTATCTTAGTCAGAAAGTGGAGTGGCCTCGGACAGCTACCGCCATTTTTCTGGATTTGTTTGATCTCGTTTTGTTTATTTCATTTACCAATAAAGCTTGTCAATACAGAGGTTTCATAATGTCTCCAGCTGGATTTTAAAAACTAAATATAGATAACTAAGGACTTGTTGAAGGAAAGGATGTGACTAATAACGTCTTATTTAAGGAATAGATGTATAATGCTAGGTACTTTGTTGCCTGCATGTTCTGTGAGTTTGATCCTATGGTTTTCCAGCCATTCCCTCTGTTCACAGAAAGAAGATTTGTTTTCAAGATCAAACTACCTATTTCATAAAAGCACATGCGTCCCTGGGTGGGCTTGAACCACCATCCTTTCGGTTAACAGCCGAACGCGCTAACCAATTGTGCCACAGAGACCCCCTTACCTTAGTCAGAAAGGGGAGTGGCCTCGGAGAGCTACCCCCATTTATCTGGATTTGTTTGATCTCATATTGTTTATTTCATTTACCAATAAAGCTTGTCAATACAGAGGTTTGATAATGTCTCCAGCTGGATTTTTCAAACTAAATATAGATAACTAAGGACTTGTTGAAGGAATAGGTGTGACAAATAAGGTCTTATTTAAGGAAAAGATGTATAATGCTGATTATTTTGTTGCCTGCTTGTTCTATGAGTTTCACCATACGGTTTTCCAACCCTTCCCTCTGTTCACAGAAAGAAGATAAACTACCTATTTAATTCAAGCACATGCGTCCCTGGGTGGGCTTGAACCACCATCCTTTCGGTTAACAGCCGAACGCGCTAACCAATTGCGCCACAGAGACCTTGTTATCTTAGTCAGAAAGTGGAGTGGCCTCGGACAGCTACCGCCATTTTTCTAGGTACCCTGGGTGGGCTTGAACCACCATCCTTTCGGTTAACAGCCGAACGCGCTAACCAATTGCGCCACAGAGACCTTGTTATCTTAGTCAGAAAGGGGAGTGGCCTCGGAGAGCTACCCCCATTTATCTGGATTTGTTTGATCTAATATTGTTTATTTCATTTACCAATAAAGCTTGTCAATACAGAGGTTTCATAATGTCTCCAGCTGGATTATTCAAACTAAATATAGATAACTAAGGACTTGTTGAAGGAAAGGATGTGACTAATAACGTCTTATTTAAGGAATAGATGTATAATGCTGATTATTTTGTTGCCTGCTTGTTCTGTGAGTTTGATCCTATGGTTTTCCAGCCATTCCCTCTGTTCACAGAAAGAAGATTTGTTTTCAAGATCAAACTACCTATTTCATAAAAGCACATGCGTCCCTGGGTGGGCTTGAACCACCATCCTTTCGGTTAACAGCCGAACGCGCTAACCAATTGTGCCACGGACCCCATTACCTTAGTCAGAAAGGGAGTGGCCTCGAGAGCTACCCCATTTATCTGGATTTGTTTGATCTCATATTGTTTATTTCATTTACCAATAAAGCTTGTCAATACAGAGGTTTGATAATGTCTCCAGCTGGATTTTCAAACTAAATATAGATAACTAAGGACTTGTTGAAGGAATAGGTGTGACAAATAAGGTCTTATTTAAGGAAAAGATGTATAATGCTGATTATTTTGTTGCCTGCTTGTTCTATGAGTTTCACCATACGGTTTTCCAACCCTTCCTCTGTTCACAGAAAGAAGATAAACTACCTATTTAATTCAAGCACATGCGTCCCTGGGTGGGCTTGAACCACCATCCTTTCAACAGCCAACGCTAAACCAATTGCGCCACAGAGACCTTGTTATCTTAGTCAGAAAGGGAGGCCTGGAGAGCTACCCCATTTATCTGGATTTGTTTGATCTCATATTGTTTATTTCATTTACCAATAAAGCTTGTCAATACAGAGGTTTGATAATGTCTCCAGCTGGATTTTAAAAACTAAATATAGATAACTAAGGACTTGTTGAAGGAAAGGATGTGACTAATAACATCTTATTTAAGGAATAGATGTATAATGCTGATTATTTTGTTGCCTGCTTGTTCTATGAGTTTCACATAGTTTTCCAACCCTTCACTCTGTTCACAGAAAGAAGATTGTTTTCAAGATCAAACTACCTATTTCATAAAAGCACATGCGTCCCTGGGCGGGCTTGAACCACCATCCTTTCGGTACAGCGAACGCGCTAACCAATTGCGCCACAGAGACCTTGTTATCTTAGTCAGAAAGGGAGTGGCCTCGGAGCCACCCCATTTATCTGGATTTGTTTGATCTCATATTGTTTATTTCATTTACCAATAAAGCTTGTCAATACAGAGGTTTGATAATGTCTCAGCTGGATTTTCAAACTAAATATAGATAACTAAGGACTTGTTGAAGGAAAGGATGTGACTAATAACGTCTTATTTAAGGAATAGATGTATAATGCTGATTATTTTGTTGCCTGCTTGTTCTGTGAGTTTCACCATGGTTTTCCAACCCTTCCTCTGTTCACAGAAAGAAGATAATTCTACATTTAATGCACATGCGTCCCTGTGGAGTTGAACCACCATCCTTTCGGTTAACAGCCGACCGCGCTAACTAATTGTGCCACAGAGACCCTTACCTTAGTCAGAAAGGGAGTGGCCTCGAGAGCTACCCCATTTATCTGGATTTGTTTGATCTCATATTGTTTATTTCATTTACCAATAAAGCTTGTCAATACAGAGGTTTGATAATGTCTCCAGCGAATTTTCAAACTAAATATAGATAACTAAGGACTTGTTGAAGGAATAGGTGTGACAAATAAGGTCTTATTTAAGGAAAAGATGTAGAATGCTGATTATTTTGTTGCCTGCTTGTTCTATGAGTTTCACCATACGGTTTTCCAACCCTTCCTCTGTTCACAGAAAGAAGATACAGTTTTCCAACCCTTCCTCTGTTCACAGAAAGAAGATAAACTACCTATTTAATTCAAGCACATAAAATCCTGGGTGGCTTGAACCACCATCCTTTGGGGTTATGGCCAGCAGCTAATAATTGCGCCTGGACCTTGTTATCTTAGTCAGAAAGGGGAGTGGCCTCGGAGAGCTACCCCCATTTATCTGGATTTGTTTGATCTCATATTGTTTATTTCATTTTTACCAATAAAGCTTGTCAATACAGAGGTTTCATAATGTCTCATATTTAGTTTTCAAACTAAATATAAATGTAAGGACTTGTTGAAGGAAAGGATGTGACTAATAACGTCTTATTTTAAGGAATAGATGTATAAATGCTGATTATTTTGTTGCCTGCTTGTTCTGTGAGTTTTGATCCTATGGTTTCCAGCCATTCCCTCTGTTCACAGAAAGAAGATTTGTTTTCAAGATCAAACTACCTATTTCATAAAAGCACATCCGTCCCTGGGTGGGCTTGAACCTGCATCCTTTCGGTTAACAGCCGAGCGCTAACCAATTGTGCCACAGAGACCCCCTTGCCTTAGTCAGGGAAAGGGAGTGGCCTCGGGAGAGCTACCCCCATTTATCTGGATTTGTTTTGATCTAATATTTATTTCATTTTACCAATAAAGCTTGTCAATACAGAGGGTTTCTAATGTCTCAACTGGATTATTCAAACTAAATATAGATAACTAAGGACTTGTTGAAGGAAAGGATGTGACTAATAACGTCTTATTTAAGGAATAGATGTATAATGCTGATTATTTGGTTGCCTGCTTGTTCTATAGGGTTTCACCATACAGTTTTCCAACCCTTCCTTCTGTTCACAGAAGAAGATACACTACTGCTTAATTCAAGCATAAGTCCCCTAGGTGGAAGCGAACCACCATCCTTTCGGTTGCTGTGACAGCGCTAACCAATTGCGCCACAGAGACCTTGTTATCTTAGTCAGAGAAATTAGGTGGCCTCGGACAGCTACCGCCATTTTCTGGATTTGTTTGATCTCGTTTTGTTTTATTTCATTTACCAATAAAACTTGTCAATACAGAGGTTTCATAATGTCTCAGCTGGATTTTCAAACTAAATATAGATAACTACAAGGACTTGTTGAAGGAAAGGATGCTTGACTAATAACGTCTTATTTAGGAATAGATGTATAATGAGATTATTTTGTTGCCTGCTTGTTCTGTGAGTTTGATCTATGGTTTTCCAGCCATTCCCTTTGTTCACAGAAAAGAAGATTTGTTTTCAAGATCAAACTACCTATTTCATAAAAGCACATGCACTGCCCTGGGTGGGCTTGAACCACCATCCTTTCGGTTAACAGCAGTCGCTAACCAATTGTGCCACAGAGACCCACTTACCTTCGTCAGAGAAAGGGTGGCCTCAGGCTTCTCCCCCATTTATCTGGATTTGTTTGATCTCATATTGTTTATTTCATTTACCAATAAAGCTTGTCAATACAGAGGTTTGATAATGTCTCCAGCTGGATTTTTCAAACTAAATATAGATAACTAAGGACTTGTTGAAGGAATAGGTGTGACAAATAAGGTCTTATTTAAGGAAAAGATGTATAATGCTGATTATTTTGTTGCCTGCTTGTTCTATGAGTTTCACCATACGGTTTCCAACCCTTCCCTCTGTTCACAGAAAGAAGATAAACTACCTATTTAATTCAAGCACATGCGTCCTGGGTGGGCTTGAACCACCCATCCTTTCGATTAACAGCCGAGCAGCGCTAGCCAATTTGCGCCACAGAGACATTATCTTAGTCAGAAAGTGGAGTGGCCTCGGACAGCTAAGCCATTTTTTTCTGGATTTGTTTGATCTCGTTTTGTTATTTTCATTCTCAATAAAAGCTTGTCAATACAGAGGGTTTTCATAATGTCTCAGCTGGATTTTTAAAACTAAATAGATAACTAAGGACTTGTTGAAGGAAAGGATGTGACTAATAACGTCTTATTTAAGGAATAGATGTATAATGCTAGGTACTTTGTTGCCTGCATGTTCTGTGAGTTTGATCTATGGTTTCCAGCCATTCCCTCTGTTCACAGAAAGAGATTTGTTTTCAGATCAAACTACCTATTTCACTTAAAAGCACATGCGTCCCTGGGTGGGCTTGAACCACCCATCCTTTCGAGTTAACAGCCCGACGCGCTAACCAATTGCGCCACAGGACCCCCTTACATGGGTGAAAGGGGAGTGGCCTGGAAGGAAACTACCCCATTTATCTGGATTTGTTTGATCTCATATTGTTTATTTCATGTACCAATAAAGCTTGTCAATACAGAGGTTTCATAATGTCTCCAGCTGGATTTTTCAAACTAAATATAGATAACTGGGACTTGTTGAAGGAAAGGATGTGACTAATAACGTCTTATTTAAGGGGAATAGATGTATAATGCAGTTATTTTGTTGCCTGCTTGTTCTATGAGTTTCACCACTTACAGTTTTCCAACCCTTCCTTCTGTTCACAGAAAGAAGATACACTACCTATTAAGTCAAGCACATGCGTCCCTGGAGTGAGCTTGAACCACCATCCTTTAGGTTAACAGCCGAGCGCGCGCTAACCAATTGCGCCACAGAGACAGTATCTTAATCAGAAAGTGGAGTGGCCTCGGAGAGCCTGCCCCCATTTATCTGGATTTGTTTGATCTCATATTGTTTATTTCATTTTTACCAATAAAGCTTGTCAATACAGAGGTTTCATAATGTCTCATATTTAGTTTTCAAACTAAATATAGATAACTAAGGACTTGATGAAGGAAAGGATGTGACTAATAACGTCTTGTTAAGGAATAGATGTATAATGCTGATTATTTTGTTGCCTGCTTGTTCTGTGAGTTTGATCCTATGGTTTCCAGCCATTCCCTCTGTTCACAGAAAGAAGATTTGTTTTCAAGATCAAACTACCTATTTCATAAGCATACGTCCCTGGGTGAAGCAGACCACCATCCTTTAGGTTAACAATGACAGCGCTAACCAATTGTGCCACAGAGACTACCTTAGTCAGAAAGGGGAGTGGCCTCGGAGAGCTACCCCCATTTATCTGGATTTGTTTGATCTAATATTGTTTATTTCATTTACCAATAAAGCTTGTCAATACAGAGGTTTCATAATGTCTCCAGCTGGATTATTCAAACTAAATATAGATAACTAAGGACTTGTTGAAGGAAAGGATGTGACTAATAACGTCTTATTTAAGGAATAGATGTATAATGCTGATTATTTTGTTGCCTGCTTGTTCTATGAGTTTCACCATACAGTTTTCCAACCCTTCCTTCTGTTCACAGAAAGAAGATACACTACCTATTTAATTCAAGCACATACGTCCCTAGAGTGAGCGAACCTGTCCCAACCGGTTAACAGCAGCGCGCTAACCAATTGCGCCACAGAGACCTTGTTATCTTACTCAGAAAGTGGGTAGCCTCGAGAGCCCTACCCCCATTTATCTGGATTTGTTTGATCTCATATTGTTTTTATTTCATTTACCAATAAAGCTTGTCAATACAGAGGTTTCATAATGTCTCCAGCTGTGGATTTTCCAATAAATATAGATAACTAAATTTGTTGAAGGAAAGGATGTGACTAATAACGTCTTATTTAAGGAGTAGATGTATAATGCTGATTGTTTTGCCTGCTTATTCTGTGAGTTTGATCCTATGGTTTCCAGCCATTCCCTCTGTTCACAGAAGAGATTTGTTTTCAAAGATCAAACTACCTATTTCATAAAAGCACATGCGTCCCTGGGTGGGCTTGAACCACCATCCTTTCGGTTAACAGCCGAGGCAACGCTATCAATTAGCCACAGAGACCCCTTACCTTAGTCCAGAGAGTGGCCTGGAGAGCTACCCCCATTTATCTGGATTTGTTTGATCTCATATTGTTTATTTCATGTACCAATAGCTTGTCAATACAGAGGTTTCATAATGTCTCCAGCTGGATTTTTCAAACCCAAATATAGATAACTAAGGACTTGTTGAAGGAATAGGTGTGACAAATAAGGTCTTATTTAAGGAAAAGATGCCATAATGCTGATTATTTTGTTGCCTGCTTGTTCTATGAGTTTCACCATACGGTTTTCCAACCCTTCCTCTGTTGACAGAAGAGAAGATAAACTACCTATTTAATTCAAGCATGCGTCCACAGGTGAGCTTGAACCTACATCCTTCGGTTAACAGCCGAGAAACCTTTAACCAATTGCGCCACAGAGACCTTGTTATCTTAGTCAGAAGTGGGTGGCCTGGACAGCTACGCCATTTTCTGGATTTGTTTGATCTCGTTTTGTTTATTTCATTTACCAATAAAGCTTGTCAATACAGAGGTTTCATAATGTCTCCAGCTGGATTTAAAAACTAAATATAGATAACTAAGGACTTGTTGAAAGGAAAGAGTGTGACTGTAACGTCTTATTTAAGGAATAGATGTATAATGCTGATGCTTTATTGCCTGCATGTTCTGTGAGTTTGATCCTATGGTTTTCCAGCCATTCCCTCTGTTCACAGAAAGAAGATTTGTTTTTTTCCAAGATCAAACTACCTATTTCCGCAAAGCACATGCGTCCCTGGGTGGGCTTGAACCACCATCCTTTCGGTTAACAGCCGAGGCAGCGCTAACCAATTAAGCCACAGAGACCTTATTATCTTAGTCAGAAGGGGAGTGGCCTCAGAGGCTACCCATTTATCTGGATTTATTGATCTAATATTGTTTATTTCATTTACCAATAAAGCTTGTCAATACAGAGGGTTTCATAATGTCTCAGCTGGATTATTCAAACTAAATATAGATAACTAAGGACTTGTTGAAGGAAGGATGTGACTAATAACGTCTTATTTAAGGAATAGATGTATAATGCTGATTATTTTGTTGCCTGCTTGTTCTGTGAGTTTGATCCCTGTGGTTTTCCAGCCATTCCCTCTGTTCACAGAAAGAAGATTTGTTTTCAAGATCAAACTACCTATTTCACTTAAAAGCACATGCGTCCCTGGGTGAGCTTGAACCACCATCCTTTCGGTTAACAGCCTGACAGCTAACCAATTGTGCCACAGAGACCCCTTTACCTTAGTCAGAGGAGTGGCCTCGAGCTACCCCATTTATCCTGAATTTGTTTGATCTCATATTGTTTATTTGTTTTAATAAAGCTTGTCAATACAGAGATTTGATAATGTCTCAGCTGGATTTTCAAACTAAATAGATAACTAAGGACTTGATGAAGGAATAGGTGTGACAAATAAGGTCTTATTTAAGGAAAAGATGTATAATGCTGATTATTTTGTTGCCTGCTTGTTCTATGAGTTTTGCCATACGGTTTCCAACCCTTCCCTCTGTTCACAGAAAGAAGATACACTACCTATTTAATTCCAGTACCTTCCCTGGGTGGGCTTGAACCACCATCACTTTACCGGTTAACAGCGAGCGCGCTAACCAATTGCGCCACAGAGACCTTGTTATCTTAATCAGAAAGTGGAGTGGCCTCGGAGAGCTACCCCCATTTATCTGGATTTGTTTGATCTCATATTATTATTTCATTTACCAATAAAGCTTGTCAATACAGAGGGTTGCAATGTCTCATATTTAGTTTTCAAACTAAATATAGATAATAAGGACTTGTTGAAGAGAGGATGTGACTAATAACGTCTTATTTAAGGAATAGATGTATAATGCTGATTATTTTGTTGCCTGCTTGTTCTATGAGTTTCACCATACAGTTTTCCAACCCTTCCTTCTGTTCACAGAAAGAAGATACACTACCTATTTAATTCAAGCACATGCGTCTCTCTGGGTGGGCTTGAACCTTTACCATCCTTTCGGTTAGTGAGCAACGCTAACCAATTGCGCCACAGAGGGAGGCTTGTTATCTTAATCAGAAAGTGGGAGTGGCCTCGGAGAGCCTACCCCCATTTATCTGGTTTGTTTGATCTCATATTGTTTATTTCATTTACCAATAAAGCTTGTCAATACAGAGGTTTCATAATGTCTCCAGCTGGATTTTCAAATAAATATAGATAACTAAGGACATTGAAAGGAAAGGATGTGACTAATAACGTCTTATTTAAGGAGTAGATGTATAATGCTGATTATTTTGTTGCCTGCTTGTTCTGTGAGTTTGATCCTATGGTTTTCCAGCCATTCCCTCTGTTCACAGAAAGAAGATTTGTTTTTCAAGATCAAACTACCTATTTCATAAGCACATGCGTCCCTGGGTGAGCTTGAACCCACTGGCGTCCTTTTCGATTAACAGCCGAGCGCGCTAACCAATTGTGCCTGAGACCCCCTTACCTTAGTCAGAAAGGGGAGTAGCTGACTACCCATTTATCTGGTTGTTTTGATCTCATATTGTTTATTTCATTTACCAATAAAGCTTGTCAATACAGAGGTTTCATAATGTCTCCAGCTGGATTTTAAAAACTAAATATAGATAACTAAGGACTTGCCCCACGTTGAAGGAAAGGATGTGACTAATAGCGATCTTATTTAAGAATAGATGTATAATGCTGATTATTTTTGTTTTCTTGTTCTGTGAGTTTGATCCTATGGTTTTCCAGCCATTCCCTCTGTTCTGAAAGAAGATTTGTTTTCAAAGATCAAACTACCTATTTCATAAAAACACATCGTCCCTGGGTGGGCTTAGAACCACCATCCTTTCGGTTAACAGCCGAGCAGCTAACCAATTGTGTGCCACAGAGACCCCCTTACCTTAGTCAGAAAGAGGTGGCCTCAGAGAACTACCCCATTTATCTGGATTTGTTTGATCTAATATTGTTTATTTCATTTACCAATAAAAGCTTGTCAATACAGAGGTTTCACTTAATGTCTCAGCTGGATTATTCAAGCTAATGTAGATAACTAAGGACTTGTTGAAGGAAAGGATGTGACTAATAACGTCTTATTTAAGGGAATAGTGTATAATGCTGATTATTTGGTTGCCTGCTTGTTCTATGAGTTTCACCATACAGTTTTCAACCCTTCCTTCTGTTCACAGAAAAGAAGATACTACCTATTTAATTCAAGCATCGTCCCTAGGTGAGCTTGAACCACCATCCACGGTTAACAGCCGAGAAACCCGCGCCTAACCAATTGCGCCACAGAGACCTTGTTATCTTAGTCAGAAAGTGGAGTGGCCTCGGACAGCTACCGCCATTTTTCTGGATTTGTTGATCTGGATTTTGTTTATTTCATTTTACCAATAAAAGCTTGTCAATACAGAGGTTTCATAATGTCAGCTGGATTTTCAAACTAAATATAGATAACTAGAGGACTTGTTGAAGGAAAGGATGTGACTAATAACGTCTTATTTAAGGAATAGATGTATAATGCTGATTGTTTGTTGCCTGCTTGTTCTGTGAGTTTGATCCTATGGTTTCCAATACATTCCCTTTGTTCACAGAAGAGATTTGTTTTCAAGATCAAACTACCTATTTCATAAAAGCACATGCTACCCTGGGTGGGCTTGAACCACCATCCTTTGGTTAACAGCCGAGCAGCTAACCAATTGTGCCACAGAGACCCACTTACCCTTCGTCAGAAAGGGGAGTAGCCTCGGAAAACTACCCCATTTATCTGGATTTGTTGATCTCATATTGTTTTATTTCATTTACCAATAAAGCTTGTCAATACAGAGGTTTGATAATGTCTCAGCTGGATTTTCAAACTAAATATAGATAACTAAGGACTTACATTGAAGGAATAGGTGTGACAAATAGGTCTTATTTGGAAAGATGTATAATGCTGATTATTTTGTTGCCTGCTTGTTCTATGAGTTTCACCATACGGTTTCCAACCTTCCCACTCTGTTCACGAAGATGACTACCTATTTAATTCAAGCACATGCGTCCTAGGTGAGCTTGAACCACCATCCTTTCGATTAACAGCCGAACAACGCTAACCAATTGCGCCACAGAGACCTTGTTATCTTAGTCCAGAAGGTGGAGTGGCCTCGGACAGCTACCGCCATTTTCTGGATTTGTTTTTGATCTCGTTTGTTCTTTCATTTACCAATAAAGCTTGTCAGCTACAGAGTTTCATAATGTCTCAGCTGGATTTTAAAAACTAAATATAGATAACTAAGGACTTGTTGAAGGAAAGGATGTGACTAATAACGTCTTATTTAAGGAATAGATGTATAATGCTAGGTACTTTGTTGCCTGCATGTGAGTTTGATCCTATGGTTTTCCAGCCATTCCCTCTGTTCACAGAAAGAAGATTTGTTTTCAAGATCAAACTACCTGTTCATAAAAGCACATGCGTCCCTGGTGAGCTTGAACCACCATCCTTTCGGTTAACAGCCCCGAGCAGCTAATAATTCGCCACAGAGACCCTGCCTTAGTCAGAAAGGGGAGTGGCCTCAGAAACTACCCCATTTATCTGGTTGTTTGATCATATTGTGTTTATTTCATGTACCAATAAAGCTTGTCAATACAGAGGTTTGATAATGTCTCCAGCTGGATTTTCAAACTAGATATAGATAACTAAGGACTTGTTGAAGGAAAGGATGTGACTAATAACGTCTTATTTGGGAATAGATGTATAATGCTGATTATTTTGTTGCCTGCTTGTTCTGGAGTTTCACCATACGGTTCCAACCCTTCCTTCTGTTCACAGAGAAAGAAGATACACTACCTATTAAGTCAAGCACATCGTCCTAGGTGAGCCGAACCACATCCTTTAGGTTAACAGCGAAGCGCGCTAACCAATTGCGCCACAGAGACCTTGTTATCTTAATCAGAAAGTGGAGTGGCCTCGGAGAGCTACCCCCATTTATCTGGATTTGTTTGATCTCATATTGTTTATTTCATTTACCAATAAAGCTTGTCAATACAGAGGTTTCATAATGTCTCATATTTAGTTTTTCAAACTAAATATAGATAACTAAGGACTTGTTGAAGGAAAGGATGTGACTGTAAATGCCTTGGGAATAGATGTGTATAATGCTGATTATTTTTGTTGCCTGCTTGTTCTGTGAGTTTGATCTATGGTTTCCAGCCATTCCTCTGTTCCCTAGAAAGAAGATTTGTTTTCAAGATCAAACTACCTATTTCATAAAAGCCCATCGTCCCTGGGTGAGCTTGAACCACCATCCTTTCGATTAACAGCCCAGGCAGCGCTAACCCAATTGTGCCACAGAGACCCCCTTACCTTAGTCAGAAGAGTGGCCTCGGGAGAATACCCCATTTATCTGGTTGTTTGATCCTAATATTATTTTATTTCATTTACAATAAAGCTTGTCAATACAGAGGTTTCATAATGTCTCAGTTATTCATTAATAGATAACTAAGGACTTGTTGAAAAGGAAAGGATGTGACTAATAACGTCTTATTTAGGAATAGATGTATAATGCTGATTATTTGGTTGCCTGCTTGTTCTGAGTTTCACCATACAGTTTTCCAACCCTTCCTTCTGTTCACAGAAAAGAAGATACACTACCTATTTAATTTTCAAGCACATCGTCCCCTGGGTGACTTGAACCACCATCCTTTAGGTTAACAGCCCGAGCAGCTAACCAATTGCGCCACAGGAGACCTTGTTATCTTACTCCAGAAAGTGGAGTGGCCTCGGAGAGCTACCCCCATTTATCTGGATTTGTTTGATCTCATATTGTTTTATTTCATTTTACCAATAAAGCTTGTCAATACAGAGGTTCCTTAATGTCTCCAGCTGGATTTTCCAAACTAAATATAGATAACTAAGGACTTGTTGAAGGAAAGGATGTGACTAATAACGTCTTATTTAAGGAGTAGATGTATAATGCTGATTATTTTGTTGCCTGCTTATTCTGTAGGTTTGATCCTGTGGTTTCCAGCCATTCTCTGTTCACAGAAAGAAGATTTGTTCAAGATCAAACTACCTATTTCATAAAAGCATGCGTCCCTGGGTGGGCTTGAACCACCATCCTTTAGGTTAACAGCCAGACGCGCCCCCAACCAATTGCGCCACAGAGACCCCACCTTAGTCAGAAGAGTGGCCTCGAAATACCCCATTTATCTGGATTTGTTTGATCTCATATTGTTTATTTCATGTACCAATAAAAACATCGAGAGGTTTCATAATGTCTCAATGGATTTTCAAACTAAATATAGATAACTAAGGACTTGTTGAAGGAATAAGGTGTGACAAATAAGGTCTTATTTAGGAAAAAGATGTATAATGCTGATTATTTTGTTGCCTGCTTGTTCTGAGTTTCACCATACGGTTTCCAACCCCTTCCCTCTGTGACAGAAGAAGATAAACTACCTATTTAATTCAAGCACATGCGTCCCTGGGTGAGCCCAGACACTATCCTTTCGGTTAACAGCCGAGCAGCGCTTCAACCAATTGCGCCACAGAGACCTTGTTATCTTAGTCAGAAATTAGGTGGCCTCGGACAGCTGCGCCATTTTTCTGGATTTGTTTGATCTCGTTTTGTTTATTTTCAATAAAACTTGTCAATACAGAGGTTTTCATAATGTCTCCAGCTAGTTTTAAAAACTAAATATAGATAACTAAGGACTTATTGAAGGAAAGGATGTGACTAATAACGTCTTATTTAAGGAATAGATGTATAATGCTAGGTACTTTATTTGCCTGCATGTTCTGTAGTTGATCTATGGTTTTCCAGCCATTCCCTCTGTTCACAGAAAGAAGATTTGTTTTCAGATCAAACTACCTATTTCACTTAAAAGCACATCGTCCTGGGTGGAGGGCTTGAACCACCATCCTTTGATTAACAATGACAGCGCTAACCAATTGCGCCGAGACCTTGTTATCTTAGTCAGAAAGGGGAGTGGCCTCGGAGAGCTACCCCCATTTATCTGGATTTGTTTGATCTAATATTGTTTATTTCATTTACCAATAAAGCTTGTCAATACAGAGGTTTCATAATGTCTCCAGCTGGATTATTCAAACTAAATATAGATAACTAAGGACTTGTTGAAGGAAAGGATGTGACTAATAACGTCTTATTTAAGGAATAGATGTATAATGCTGATTATTTTGTTGCCTGCTTGTTCTGTGAGTTTGATCCTATGGTTTCCAGCCATTCCCTCTGTTCACAGAAAGAGATTTGTTTTCAAGATCAAACTACCTATTTCCTTAAAAGCACATCGTCCCTGGGTGAAGCTTGAACACCATCCTTCGGTTAACAGCAGACGCGCTAACCAATTGTGCCACAGAGACCCCCTTACCTTAGTCAGAAAGGAGTAGCCTCCGGAGGCTTACCCCATTTATCTGGATTTATTTGATCTCATATTGTTTATTTCATTTACCAATAAAGCTTGTCAATACAGAGATTTGATAATGTCTCCAGCTGGATTTTTCAAACTAAATATAGATAACTAAGGACTTGTTGAAGGAATAGGTGTGACAAATAAGGTCCTTATTTAAGGAAAGATGTATAATGCTGATTATTTTGTTGCCTGCTTGTTCTATGAGTTTCTGTGCAGTTTTCCAACCTTCCCTCTGTTCACAGAAAGAAGATACACTACCTATTTAATTCAAGTACATAGCTACCCTGGGTGGGCTTGAACCACCATCCTTTCGGTTAACAGCCGAGCAGCTAACCAATTGCGCCACAGAGACCTTGTTATCTTAATCAGAAAGTGGAGTGGCCTCGGAGAGCTACCCCCATTTATCTGGATTTGTTTGATCTCATATTGTTTATTTCATTTACCAATAAAGCTTGTCAATACAGAGGTTTCATAATGTCTCATATTTAGTTTTTCAAACTAAATATAGATAACTAAGGACTTGTTGAAGGAAAGGATGTGACTAATAACGTCTTATTTAAGGAATAGATGTATAATGCTGATTATTTTGTTGCCTGCTTGTTCTATGAGTTTCACCATACAGTTTTCCAACCCTTCCTTCTGTTCACAGAAAGAAGATACACTACCTATTTAATTCAAGCACATGCGTCCCTGGGTGGGCTTGAACCACCATCCTTTCGGTTAACAGCCGAACGCGCTAACCAATTGTCCACAGAGAGCTTGTTATCTTAATCCAGAAAGTGGAGTGGCTGGATACCCCATTTATCTGGATTTGTTTGATCTCATATTGTTTATTTCATTTGCAATAAAGCTTGTCCAATACAGAGGTTTCATAATGTCTCCAGCTGGATTTTTCAAACTAAATATAGATAACTAAGGACTTGTTGAAGGAAAGGATGTGACTAACGTCTTATTTAAGGAGTAGATGTATAATGCTGATTATTTGTTGCCTGCTTGTTCTGTAGGTTTGATCCTGGTTTCCAGCCCATTCCTCTGTTCACAGAAAGAAGATTTGTTTTTCAAGATCAAACTACCTATTTCATAAAAGCACATGCGTCCCTGGGTGAGCTTGAACCACCATCCTTTCGGTTAACAGCCGAGCGCGCTAACCAATTGTGCCACAGAGACCCCTTACCTTAGTCAGAAAGGGGAGTGGCCTCGGAGAGCTACCCCCATTTATCTGGATTTGTTTGATCTCATATTGTTTATTTCATTTCTCCAATAAGCTTGTCAATACAGAGGTTTCATAATGTCTCCAGCTGGATTTTAAAAACTAAATATAGATAACTAAGGACTTGTTGAAGGAAAGGATGTGACTAATAACGTCTTATTTAAAGGAATAGATGTATAATGCTAGGTACTTTGTTGCCTGCATGTTCTGTGAGTTTGATCCTATGGTTCCAGCCATTCCCTCTGTTCTGAAAAGAAGATTTGTTTTGGGATCAAACTACCTATTTCCCTTAAGCACATCGTCCCTGGGTGAGCTTGAACCACCATCACTAGGTTAACAGCCAAACCCAGCTAACCAATTCGCCACAGAGACCTTGTTATCTTAGTCAGAAGGGGTGGCCTCGGAGAGCTACCCCCATTTATCTGGATTTGTTTGATCTAATATTGTTTATTTCATTTACCAATAAAGCTTGTCAATACAGAGGTTTCATAATGTCTCCAGCTGGATTATTCAAAACTAAATATAGATAACTAAGGACTTGTTGAAGGAAAGGATGTGACTAATAACGTCTTATTTAAGGAATAGATGTATAATGCTGATTATTTGGTTGCCTGCTTGTTCCCCAACAAGTTTCACCCTTTTAGTTTTCCAACCCTTCCTTCTGTTCACAGAAGAAGATTTGTTTTCAAAGATCAAACTACCTATTTCATAAAGCACATGCGTCCCTGGGTGGGCTTGAACCACCATCCCTTTGATTTAACAGCCGAGCAGCGCTAACCAATTGTACCACAGGAACCCCTTACCTTAGTCAGAAAGGGGAGTGGCCTCGGAGAGCTACCCCCATTTATCTGGATTTGTTTGATCTCATATTGTTTATTTCATTTACCAATAAAGCTTGTCAATACAGAGGTTTGATAATGTCTCAGCTGGATTTTCAAACTAAATAGATAACTAAGGACTTGTTGTTGAAGGAATAGGTGTGACAAATAAGGTCTTATTTAAGGAAAAAGATGTATAATGCTGATTATTTTGTTGCCTGCTTGTTCTATGAGTTTCACCATCCCGGTTTCCCAACCCTTCCCTCTGTTCACAGAAGAAGATAAACTGCCTATTGAATTCAAGCACATGCGTCCTAGGTGGGCTTGGAACCACCATCCTTTCGGTTAACAGCGAGCAGCGCTAACCAATTGCGCCACCCAGAGACCTTGTTATCTTAGTCAGAAAGTGAGTGGCCTCGGACAGCTACCGCCATTTTCTGGATTTGTTTGATCTCGTTTTGTTTATTTCATTTACCAATAAAGCTTGTCAATACAGAGGTTTCATAATGTCTCAGCTTTAGTTTTAAAACTAAATAGATAACTAAGGACTTGTTGAAGGAAAGGATGTGACTAATAACGTCTTATTTAAGGAATAGATGTATAATGCTGAGTACTTTGTTGCCCCATGCATGTTCTGTGAGTTTGATCTATGGTTTTCCAGCCATTCCCTCTGTTCACAGAAAGAAGATTTGTTTCAGATCAAACTACCTATTTCATAAAAGCACATCGTCCCTGGGTGAACGAACCACCATCCTTTAGGTTAACAGCCGAGCAGCTAACCAATTGTGCCACAGAGGCCCCCTGCCTTGACCAGAAAGGGAGTGGCCTCGGAGAGCTACCCCATTTATCTGGATTTGTTTGATCTCATATTGTTTTATTTCATTTACCAATAAAGCTTGTCAATACAGAGGTTTGATAATGTCTCCAGCTGGATTTTTCAAACTAAATATAGATAACTAAGGACTTGTTGAAGGAATGAAGTGTGACAAATAAGGTCTTATTTAAGGAAAAGATGTATAATGCTGATTATTTTGTTGCCTGCTTGTTCTATGAGTTTCACCATACGGTTTCCAACCCTTCCCTCTGTTCACAGAAAGAAGATACACTACCTATTAATTCAAGCACATGCGTCCCTAGGTGAGCTTGAACCACCATCCTTTCAGTTAACAACCCGACAACGCCCCAACCAATTGCGCCACAGAGACCTTGTTATCTTAATCCAGAAGTGGAGTGGCCTCGAGCTACCCCCATTTATCTGGATTTGTTTGATCTCATATTGTTTATTTCATTTACCAATAAAGCTTGTCAATACAGAGGTTTCATAATGTCTCATATTTAGTTTTTCAAACTAAATATAGATAACTAAGGACTTGTTGAAGGAAAGGATGTGACTAATAACGTCTTATTTAAGGAATAGATGTATAATGCTGATTATTTTGTTGCCTGCTTGTTCTGTGAGTTTGATCTATGGTTTCCAGCCATTTCCCTCTGTTCTGAAGAAGATTTGTTTTCAAGATCAAACTACCTATTTCATAAAAGCACATGCGTCCCTGGGTGGGCTTGAACCACCATCCTTTCGGTTAACAGCCAGACGCGCTAACCAATTGTGCCACAGAGACCCCTTACCTTAGTCAGAAGGGGGAGTGGCCTCGAGCCTACCCCCATTTATCTGGATTTGTTTGATCTCATATTGTTTATTTCATTTACCAATAAAGCTTGTCAATACAGAGGTTTGATAATGTCTCCAGCTGGATTTTCCAAACTAAATATAGATAACTAAGGACTTGTTATGAAGGAATGGGTGTGACAAATAGGTCTTATTTAAAGGAAAAGATGTATAATGCTGATTATTTTGTTGCCTGCTTGTTCTGAGTTTCTATACGGTTTTCCAACCCTTCCCTCTGTTCCTGAAAGAAGATAAACTACCTATTTAATTCAAGCACATGCGTCCCTAGGTGAGCTTGAACCACCATCCTTTCGGTTAACAGTCGAAACCTTCAACCATTAGCCACAGAGACCTTGTTATCTTAGTCAGAAAGTGGAGTGGCCTCGGACATCTACGCCATTTTTCTGGATTGTTTGATCCTCGTTTTTATTTCATTTTACCAATAAAGCTTGTCAATACAGAGGTTTCATAATGTCTCCATTTGGATTTTAAAAACTAAATATAGATAACTAGGACTTGTTGAAGGAAAGGGATGTGACTAATAACGTCTTATTTAAGGAATAGATGTATAATGCTAGGTACTTTGTTGCCTGCATGTTCTGTGAGTTTGATCCTCTATGGTTTCCAGCCATTCCCTCTGTTCACAGAAAGAAGATTTGTTTTCAAGATCAAACTACCTATTTCACTTAAAAGCACATCGTCCCTGGGTGGGCAGACCCACCATCCTTTCGGTTAACAGCCGAGCAACGCTAACCAATTGCGCCACAGAGACCCCTTACCTTAGTCAGAAGGGAGTGGCCTCGGAGAGCTACCCCCATTTATCTGGATTTGTTTGATCTCATATTGTTTATTTCATTTACCAATAGCTTGTCAATACAGAGGTTTGATAATGTCTCAGCTGGATTTTTCAAACTAAATATAGATAACTAAGGACTTGTTGAAAGGAATAGGTGTGACAAATAAGGTCTTATTTAGGAAAAGATGTATAATGCTGATTGTTTGTTGCCTGCTTGTTCTGAAGTTCACATACGGTTTCCAACCCTTCCCTCTGTTCACAGAAGAAGATAAACTACCTATTTAATTCAAGCACATGCGTCCCTGGGTGAGCTTGAACCACCACATCCTTTCGGTTAACAGCCAGTAGCTAACAATTGCGCCACAGAGACCAACGTTATCTTAGTCAGAAAGTGGGTGGCCTCGGACAGCTACCATGTTTCTGGTTGTTTGATCTCGTTTGTTTATTTCATTTTACCAATAAAGCTTGTCAATACAGAGGTTTCATAATGTCTCCAGCTGGATTTTAAAAACTAAATATAGATAACTAAGGACTTGTTGAAGGAAAGGATGTGACTAATAAATCTTATTTAAGGAATAGATGTATAATGCTAGGTACTTTGTTGCCTGCATGTTCTGTGAGTTTGATCCTGTAGTTTTCCAGCCATTTCCCTCTGTTCACAGAAAGAAGATTTGTTTTCAGATCAAACTACCTATTTCATAAAAGCATGCGTCCCTGGGTGGGCAGACCACCATCCTTTCGGTTAACAGCCAGAACACGCCCCAACCAATTAGCCACAGAGACCCCTTGTAGTCAGAAGGGGAGTGGCCTGGGAGAGCTACCCCATTTATCTGGATTTGTTTGATCTCATATTGTTTATTTCATTTACCAATAAAGCTTGTCAATACAGAGGTTTGATAATGTCTCCAGCTGGATTTTCAAACTAAATATAGATAACTAAGGACTTGTTGAAGGAAAGGATGTGACTAATAACGTCTTATTTAAGGAATAGATGTATAATGCTGATTATTTTGTTGCCTGCTTGTTCTGTGAGTTTGATCCTATGGTTTTCCAGCCATTTCCCTCTGTTCACAGAAGAGAATTTGTTTTCAAGATCAAACTACCTATTTCATAAAAGCACATCGTCCCTGGGTGGAGCTTGAACCACCATCCTTTCGGTTAACAGCCGACAGCCCCAACCAATTGTGCCCACAGAGACCCCCTTACCTTAGTCAGAAGGGGAGTGGCCTCGGGAATACCCACATTTATCTGGATTGTTTGATCTCATATTGTTTATTTCATTTACCAATAAAGCTTGTCAATACAGAGATTTGATAATGTCTCAGCTGGATTTTTCAAACTAAATATGGAGTAACTAAGGACTTGTTGAAGGAATAGGTGTGACAAATAAGGTCTTATTTAAGGGAAAAGATGTATAATGCTGATTATTTTTGTTGCCTGCTTGTTCTATGAGTTTCACCATACGGTTTTCCAACCCTTCCCTCTGTTCACAGAAAGAAGATAAACTACCTATTTTAATTCAAGCACATCGTCCTAGGTGGGCTTGAACCCACCATCCTTTCGGTTAACAGCGGAACGCGCTAACCAATTGCGCCACAGAGACCTTGTTATCTTAGTCAGAAAGTGGAGTGGCCTCGGACAGCTACCGCCATTTTTCTGGATTTGTTTGATCTCGTTTTGTTTATTTCATTTACCAATAAAGCTTGTCAATACAGAGGTTTCATAATGTCTCCAGCTGGATTTTAAAAACTAAATATAGATAACTAAGGACTTGTTGAAGGAAAGGATGTGACTAATAACGTCTTATTTAAGGAATAGATGTATAATGCTAGGTACTTTGTTGCCTGCATGTTCTGTGAGTTTGATCCTATGGTTTCCAGCCCATTCCCTCTGTTCACAGAAAAGAAGATTTGTTTTCAAGATCAAACTACCTATTTCATAAGCACATACGTCCCTGGGTGAGCTTGAACCACCATCCTTTCGGTTAACAGCCGAGCGGGCTAACCAATTGCGCCACCAGAGACCTTGTTATCTTAGTCAGAAGGGAGTGGCCTCGGAGAGCCTTTTGTTTATCTGGATTTGTTTGATCTCATATTGTTTATTTCATTTACCAATAAAGCTTGTCAATACAGAGGTTTGATAATGTCTCCAGCTGGATTTTTCAAACTAAATATAGATAACTAAGGACTTGTTGAAGGAATAGGTGTGACAAATAAGGTCTTATTTAAGGAAAGATGTATAATGCTGATTATTTTGTTGCCTGCTTGTTCTATAGGTTTCACCATACGGTTTTCCAACCCTTCCCTCTGTTCACAGAAAGAAGATAAACTACCTATTTAATTCAAGCACATGCGTCTCTGGGTGGCTTGAACCACTGTCCTTTTCGGTTAACAGCCCCGAGCAGCCTAACAAGTGCATACAGAGACATTATCTTAGTCAGAAGTGGAGTGGCCTGGGACAGCTTCACGCCATTTTCTGGATTTGTTTGATCGTTTTTGTTTATTTCATTTACCAATAAAAAGCTTGTCAATACAGAGGTTTCATAATGTCTCCAGCTGGATTTTAAAAACTAAATATAGATAACTAAGGACTTGTTGAAGGAGAGGATGTGACTAATAACGTCTTATTTAAGGAATAGATGTATAATGCTAGGTACTTTATTTGCCTGCATGTCTGTGAGTTTGATCCTATGGTTTCAGCCATTCCACTCTGTTCACAGAAAGAAGATTTGTTTTCAAGTCAAACTACCTATTTCACTTAAGCATCGTCCCTGGTGGGCTTGAACCACCATCCTTCGGTTAACAGCCGAGCAACGCTAACCAATTGTGCCACAGAGACCCCTTACCTTAGTCAGAAAGGGAGTGGCCTCGGAGAGCCACCCCATTTATCTGGATTTGTTTGATCTCATATTGTTTATTTCATTTACCAATAAAGCTTGTCAATACAGAGGTTTGATAATGTCTCCAGCTGGATTTTCAAACTAAATATATAGATAACTAAGGACTTATTGGAAAGGAATAGATGTGACAAATAAGGTCTTATTTAAGGAAAGATGTATAATGCTGATTATTTTGTTGCCTGCTTGTTCTATGAGTTTCACCATCGGTTTCCAACCCTTCCCTCTGTTCACGAAAGAAGATAAACTACTGTTTAATTCTAAGCATCGTCTCTGGGTGGGCTTGAACCACCATCCCCTTTCGGTTAACAGC